>NW_012146078.1:3861820-3865527 GCF_000956105.1 Propithecus coquereli | reverse complement strand
TAACTAAGACAGGGAATTTGTTTACGTTGCGTGAAAAATTCTAAATATATTTTCAATAATATTTCCTACATTATTACATTAACTTATAGAAACAATGTGCATTCTACATTATTATTAAACACTAAACCTGGTATTTTTAAGAATATACAGAAGACAATAGGATTCTTGATGACAGAGCTCTCAGACATCAGCACTATATGAGATTGTGAATGGTATTAGATCCCTGTCAGTAAAGTGAATGTTCTCTAAGCACTGGACCTGCTCATTGCCAGCTCAGGCTTCATGCATGGATTTTCACAAATTTATTCCCACAAGGATGAAGTGTATTCTGGCAGTTTTTTTCAGAAAACCAGCCAAGAAGCGAAATTAATGTCTAGGAGTTATGTTGGAGCATTTGGGAGGTGAGGGGGAGAAAATGATGCATATTGTACACTACTTCAGTTGAGCCTATTATCTCATTGTTTATTTATTTATTATTCAGGTTCATTCAGAAGCAAATAATCATGCTTCCTAAAACAAAATATCTAATTACCGTGAGTGTGACAATTGAGAGGCCGTGGCAAAATCTTTTCCAGATCACAATGAGCTAAACTCTCTCTCAATTCCTAGTTTAATGGCTTGTGGATAGGAGTGAGCCCTTGAATTCTTAAAGAAAATGGACTTAGTAAAGTGCAGATTTGAATAATACTATGTGGGAATTGTCTGACCAGCACAAGAAAGACTGTTTTCATATGGAAAATTTAGATGTTGAAAGTGGCAACTAATACTATTTTATTAAGCACTTGAAGCAAGACAGACACTTATTAATGATCTCTATTTATACAATGTCTTTTTTCACAGTGTTCAAAGCACTCTATCACTCACATCTCCTCAGGGTCAATTAGGTAGAAGGAATCACCTTTTGTGGTAGTCTTTTTGATTCTATTTATGGAGAACTATAACTGTGTCTTCCCAGCTCCCCAGCTGTATAAATTAGAACTATTTCTTCATCTAAGGTAAAGTAGTGAAATAATTTGCCTAGTTTTTCATTATATCTATGAAGAGTAACTTATTTAATTCCAGAAGTTCTAGCTGTTTTCTTGTCATTTTGCTGAAAAATGTCCACCTAATATATCAAAGCAGGCATGTAATCAAAAGCATTTTTAAAAGAACTGATCAACATTTTACCTTCTTTATTTTTATACATTGACATTCCCTTAAGGACATTTGGGGAGTGACTATGCCAGATATGTTGGTAGTGGTGATTTTGTTTATTTTGCATAGGAGATGAATTATCAGTAAGCAGCAGGACAGCAAGAACTTGAAGGAATGCTCTAGACTTCCTAGTGTAATATTTCTGAAATTCTCAAGTACCCTGGAAAATAGCCATATTACTTTCTCTAGGGAAAAAAAAGTATTATTCTTTTAATATGGACAGTGAAAGGCTTTCAGTAAATCAAGAAAGTTATTGATAAGGCATTTATTACATTCTTCCCTTTAAACTCTGACCACTACCCTCAAACCCTGGGTTTTTTCTCTACTTGTGATTCCCAAGACCTTTCTGTCCTTTCATAACTTAGTTTCTCTGCAGTAAGACTGCTTATTGCCTTCACTATCCCTTCCTAGAGCTTTGTTTGTCAAGTAAAAACATAACTGACATTTCTAAGGAAGAATCAATGGGATTTAACGACTTATTTGATATTGGGGCAAGGGAGATGATGATATTTAATGGATTAGAGTCTGAAGACATTCAATACTGGCAGAACTCAAGGTGAGATTTTTGTTTGTTCTTACCAGTGAGAATCATCTGGCACACAGTTCCTTTACTGAAAAGTTTGCTGCCAGGTTGGGTTTCAGGACATTTACCAAGATTTCTGCTGCTTTCCCCAAACACTGGAGAAACTGAGAGTGAAATATCAGAACTTCTCTAGCCATTCTAAAATAGATTAGCTACCTATTTTGGAGTGGTTTTTGTCCTTATTGGTCAAAATATTAATAGTTTAGATTTTTTTCTCTCTGTAATGCCTTACCTTAAAAGAATACCTTTTCTTCCTGATCTTAGTCATACACTTGTAACTGGGAACTTAAAAGCTTTTCACTGGAAAATATGTGCTCCTTTGAAACGTACTTATGCCTAAAGTGAGAGAGGAAATGGCATTTCTTGTCCCTGACTTTTAGGATCTCTAATCCATAATGATGCCAGACATTGTACTAGTACTGGGGATTCCAAGGCAACTGAGAAAACCCCTGCTTCAAAAGGTTTTAAATTTAAACATGCAAGAAAAGATAAACAAATGTCATCCAATATTGTGGGGAGGCATGTATGGTAAAAAGGAAGAGTGAAGAAGTCCATGAGAAATTAACAAATTCTACCTTGGGAAGGAAGCATCATGAATGACAGATGATTTCACAATGGTGATGTCTCTACCTACTTTTGAGCAAAAAATAAGATTTTGTAGGTGAGTAGAGCTACAGATGCGGCAAACTAACTGATGTGCTCAGGGAATGGCAAGCAGATCAGTATGCATAAAATGACAGTGCAGAAAAACATTCTTCAAGAGATAAAAAGGGGTAAACAGGCAGGATTTACTTTACAGAAGACCTATGACATCTCTAGGGGCATTGTGGTTGCCTATGCCACACCCATCCACCCCATTATGTGACAGCTGTGAAGTTTGAGTGAGATTCACTCCACTCCAAGTTCAGGGAAAGGCCACACTTGGCCTCAGCCACCAAAGTAATCCCACCCTTGTTGCCGCAGTAGTTGGTTCAGTGAGAGATGCTAGCCAAGGCCTAAGTGAATCAACTCACTGCAATTCCCTACTCAAAAAGATTTGTTCAAATAAGGTCCAATCAGCATGAAGCTAAGAGCTTTTTTATATAGTTGTGGGAACTGACTGCAACTACCCTTCCTGTGAAATGGAAACTCCTTGCCTCATTTGCAACTAAGCAAAGCTAGCGAGCGGAAGGATGAAACTAATAAAGCTGAAGGGAGAATCACACAAAAAGCAGGGGAAAAAATGCATGAGGCTCACCCTCTACTTTAGTGAAACAATCCAGTCGATTTACTTTATCATTTAGATACAGTTTGTATTAAATTCTCAAAGGCAGCACCCTATAGAATCCATGGAAACGTTTTAGTTAGATTTAATATTACCAGTTTTATGCCTTAGGAAGACCATTCAAGCCACAAGTACAGAAAAAAATTTGAAAAGTATAAGGTTATAGCCAGGAAACTCTGTTAAAAACCTACTTCAGTAGCCCATGTGAGAGGTGATGAGGGCCTACAGCAATGGTGATGGATTCAACACTCAAATATCAGACATAATGAGAAAATGAAACCTATAAGATGTAATGATTTTTGGCCTGGGGCAGAGGGGTCAGGGAAAAATAGGATTATTTTATGGTTATTATTAGGTTTCAGGGTTTTGGATATACTGTCTTTCATAAGACAGGAAACGCTGGAGGTGGAATAACTTTTCAAGAAGATTTGACCATGGCAATTTTGCAGCAATTGTAAGAAATATAAATGAAGATATCAGATAGCATTGGCTATACTCAAAGTAATATTGTTGCATAAAATATAAATTTGAGAACCATAAACACCTAGAGTTGAATACATTGAGTCATTATAAAAATATAAAGAATAAAATTCAAAAGGAGGACTAATATTTAATGCATGGGCAGAGGAAGAAGATCTAGTAAAGGAAATACAAGCAATGCTCGGG
>NW_012146078.1:3861415-3861770 GCF_000956105.1 Propithecus coquereli | reverse complement strand
TTTCTTTCTTTTTCTTGTTTTACTTAAAAATTTTAATGACATAATTTCGATTTTTAAAATTTTTCTTTTGGTCATTTATTGAGACTTTAAGCTTCTAACTGTCTTGTGGCAGGGATGGAGAGGGGAGAAAAATCTTGCCTACACTATGTGATGTACTGAAAATAAATTGGACTTTGGAATCTACAAACCTAGATATAAATTGGGGCTCCAAAACTGTTTAACAGTGTAAGCTTAACCATGATGCTTAAACTCCTGGACCTAAAAAGAAATTATGGGTTTGAACTAAATGAGCATTACTGTACTTCTGTGCTATTTCTAAGAGAATAATTGTCTTTTTGAAGAGTGTATAAAATTA
>NW_012146078.1:3844892-3848199 GCF_000956105.1 Propithecus coquereli | reverse complement strand
TTATAATGACTTACACTAATAGGAGTATATTTTTCTCACATACTAAGAAGTTTAAAAGTAGGAGATGGCTACAATTGGCTCAGCTGCTCTATGACATTGTTAGGGAATTACTCTTTCCATCTCTTCTGCTGTACCATCTTTAGGGTGTTAATTTTTTCTTATGAGTACCAGATTATGATCACAATATGTCTGTTGCAGATTCAGATATCCTGTCTTTTCAAGGCCAGAAAATATTGGGAGGAATGATGCTGGCCACCACTTTCCTATTTCAAGAAAGGAAGTCCCTTCACATACTATAATTTAGGTCTCATTGGCCATTCTTAGCTATAAAAGAGACTAGGAAAACAAAGAAGAGAATTCTAATGATTATATTACAATAAACATTATACATTGCCCAAGAATGTGCTCATTGTTGTCCCGTACTCAAAATAGGAGTACGATAATGAAAAAGAATGAAAGACATAGATTTTGGGTAGAAAACTGGCAATGTTATTGTCAAAACTGCAAGAAGGTTTTGGTGTAGGTCTAGATGATCATTGCACAAAGATCCAATTATTGAGACAACGAGGATTGCAAAGGAATAAAGGAATTTAATATGATAATGTCTCACGGGAAGAACAGAGGAAGTTGCCTCCAAAATATCTCTCTGACTAAGGGAGATCATGTGCTTTTAAAGGAGGGGCAGGTTGTGGTACAACTAATAAGGGGCTAAGTGTATTGGGGGCGTTGTGGGGAATTTCAGCAACTTTGTCTTGCAGAAATCCACCATTTCTCGGAAATAACTCAAAGGTCAGGTAGTTAGCTAAGGGGGAGATTTATTAGGGGTCACTGAAATTTGTTCAGTGGGGGGCAGTTACAATGTCTGCCACAGTACATAAGAAACTCTCTATTATCGGGCATGTATAGAAAATACAGTTTAACTTTTTGTTACATTTTCAAGTTAAAAAAAAAAAAGAGTTTAGGCAGTAACAAGTCCACTATAAGTACCTCCAAAACAAGGACAGTGATTTCCTCATTATTTTGTTACGATGCAATAACCAACGTACAGTGGATATCCAATAATGTTTGGGGATGGATGGATAAAAAAATGAATGGATGAATGGTTCCATATGTGAATTACTGATTTTGAAAAACTTGAATGCCATAACATCAATCAGTAGTAAAATTATGTTGAATAATAGATGATATTTTATTACATACTACGTGGTTGTGATCCTCTCATGCTTTTAACTTCCACAAAGGTATTTGAAATTTAAAGGTGGTTTCCTCTCTCAAAGGGAGATGTTGAGTTATTAAGATACAAAGTATATTAAGCGTGAACAACAGAGTAAATATCCATGGTAATTGGAAGGGTGGGGGTAGAAAAGTAGAGAGAAAGGAGAGAAGAAGAGAGGAGAGGAGAAGGTTCAAACTATCGAAATATTGCTAGCGTTTGGATGACAGCTAGAGGTCTAAGAGTGAAATATAAGCATCATCCAAAGTCCACGGCGGGAGTGGGGAGGAAAGGTATAGGTTGACTTAGCTGTGCATTTTCAAGTCTAAAAACAAAACCAAAATTAGATTAGTCTCTGATAATAACAAAAGTATAATGGAAAAGGCTTTTAATTATACTGGGGCATTAGACACTCTTTATGTAATACTCAGAATGATATTTCTACCTTTTTAAACAACATTTTCTACCTACTTAAACAGTATTTAAATAGCATGAGTCAGACCAGGATTTTTTTTTCCCTGTAAATCCTTTTCTTCATTGCCCAACCCTCTACTCAACTCTTTACCTTTGGCAAAAGGGGGTCATTGATTAGGTTGAGAAGAAGCTCCAAAGTTGTCCAGCACCAAACTAAGAGAATCTTCATAGAAAAGGTAGAGGAAGTTTCTCACCATTTTCTGAACTCTATGTGGGCCTAGGATAGGCTAATAATAAGAATGTTTTATTTCTGGAAATGATATATCTACACAACCTTTAGATAGTACAAATGAGGAGCTACATTTTTCTTTTTGTAGTTATTTTTTTCAGAGATTTTAATACAGGAAAAAATTAAACTTAAAAAGCATTCTATAAGATACTATTGTTAACTACACATGAAAAGACTTGTTAAATTAATGGGACTATGCCCTCCTAGTGTGAGTTTGTTTTAATTGCAAGGCAAATACGTAGGAGGAAATAAACAGCACCATAAATATCATGATTCTTTGCAAATACAAACCATTAAAGTAATGGAAAATTCAACAGGATCATAAAAATTTAAAGCAGGACTGGACCTTAGAGAACGATGAATCTAACCTCATTTTAATGAAAAAAATAAAACTAATGTCTAAAGCTACATAACCATGTAGCACCATATAGCAAAGGTCAGACTAAACCAAGATATCCAGTGGCATGTGTTTAATCTATTTTATCATGCTGTAAATTTTTGGAAAATATACAACTGTCTCTTCACTGAGTTTATCATTATGATCATCAAATATATAAGTAAATTTATGTATAAAAATTTTAATTTAAATCAAAAGCCAGTTTAACTGATTTTCATCAACTACCTTGACTTGCCTAATGAGTAATAGGGTTATGAATTTTAAAAATGTCCATATTAAATAAGAGCTCTTGGCTTTCATTACACATAAATTATTATTCATTTAAAAAATTAATGGAGGAAGTTTATGTATATACTTACCTATTAAATTCTAATATGCATAACGTAGACATTAAACCTGGGGTGAAGTCTGTCAGAGCTATGCTGCAGCTGGTGAATACCTACTATATTCCTATTAATATTTATCTTTATGTTAATTGCAAATCACTTTTTTGTTTTTTTTTCTTTTTTGCATCTCTACTTTTTGTAACCAGAAGCAAATCACTTTTGTATGAAACTGAATAGCATCGCTGCAGTTTTACATTAATCTAAAATTGGTCCTAATTGCATTTGTGGTTGATATAGACTAGATAAAAAAGTTAATGTTTCCATTAAAATGTTACATATTAATCATATGAAATGGTATGTGTTAATCACAAACATTGTCCTACTATGCCACTTTCCAAAATTGGGTATCAAATATTTTCTTAATTATAAGTTATTATATACAGAGTGACACAATAAATATCATGGCATGTTTTTACTTAATTAGTAATATGCAATTTATTAGAAATTAGGGGGAGTTTTTATTGTTCTTTGGAAGGATACCTCTGAATGCTTTATTTAGAAAATTAGGTGAGTGTTATCTTATTGAACATATCAAAACAAGTCTAATATAGTTTATTCTCACCAAACCACAGCTGTTTTGTTTGTGAAGTTATAACCATGTTTTTAAA
>NW_012146078.1:3842009-3843772 GCF_000956105.1 Propithecus coquereli | reverse complement strand
GTGAATTAATAAAATGTGGTATATGTATACCATGAAGTTCTATCAGTCACAAAAACAATGGTGA
Organism: Propithecus coquereli; assembly: GCF_000956105.1. Classification (NCBI taxonomy): domain Eukaryota; kingdom Metazoa; phylum Chordata; class Mammalia; order Primates; family Indriidae; genus Propithecus; species Propithecus coquereli. The sequence continues at coordinate 3,843,708 of NW_012146078.1, read as the reverse complement.
TCTAACACCTCTTGTATTATCCTGGATAAAGCTGGAACCCATTATACTAAGTGAAGTAACCCAAGAATGGAAAAACAAGCACCACATGTACTCATCATCAAATTGGTATTAACTGACCAACACTTTTGTGCACATATAGTAATAACATTCATTGGGTGTCAGGCAGATGGGAGCAGGGAGGAGGGGATGGGTATACTCACACCTAATGGGTGTGGTGCACATCGTCTGGGGGATGTATACACTTGTAGCTCTGACTTGGGTGGGGCAAAGGCAATATATGTAACCTAAACATTTGTATCCCTGTAATATGCTGAAATAAAAAGAATTTAAATAATAATTATTACTCTGTCATTTAAAAAATGGACAGTTACAGTTATGGCAATAATAGAAGAGGCAAAACTGACATATTAACTATGTTGCAATATCATATTATAACATAGAAGTGTATATAATAACACATCATACTTAGGACCAAACATTTGCCTATCTATTTTACAGTGAGTTCCTCTTTTAATTTTAAAAGGTTAATTGACCATGTATTTTTGCAGTTATCTATAACACCCCTGCTAAAATGGCAGTAAAGAAATGAAATGGTATTAAGCCACAAGGAATGAAACAACAGGAAAACAGACATGAGGTTTTCATATTTTACCAGGTGGTGGGAAAACTGGTAGACAATGAAAGAAAGCAGATAAATGAGTAATAGCTGGCTCCTCTATACCCATGAAAGGCTCAGCACTAGAAAGCACAAGGCATCTTAAAAGGTGGGGTTTATTAATAATAGCACAGGGCTAAAACCAGATTATAAGTCTTTTATGCATAATGAAAAACTATAGCTAGGTCCCATGACCATATTTCATAGCCAGGCAATAATTTCTCTACCTTCACTCCAGGAAAGAGACTGGAGATTTACCAGGTACAAGGCACAGCATAGGTGGATTAAGTAAAAATTTACGTAATAATAAAGAGTGGGATCTCAAGTTCCATTACCCATTATGATTCCCAGAATGCTTCCAAGAAAGCAAATGGAAGATTCTTCCTTGTAGTAACTGAACACCCCCAGAGACTAGATTCTTTCTCCAGCACACTGACTGATGAAATTCAATGAACCTTACTCTCAGGAAGGTATTCCTTGGCACACAGAGTTTCTGCATCTCACTTTTGAATATTAATGAACATCCAAAGAATACCAATATTTGAAGAGACTTACAATGCGAAAGGCAGAGTGATAACGGGGGAGGGAAAGAGAGGGCTATTTGTATAGCATCATTGGGTGACACTGTAAAAGACACTGAGTAACTTCTACCATTCACTAAATACCATTTTTTAGAAGATTGCAGCTGATAGTTTTCATTTAATATAAAAGTTAAAGATATGTACATAATCCATTTATTCACACATACATTTCAAAAATTACTGAGATCTTCTGATTTCTACACACTAGGCAAATCACTAAGAGTAAAAAAAGAAAAATAAAACGATTTCTCCTTAAAGTTGCTAAGAGTCTAGAGGAAAAAAGAAAAATGCACAAGCACATACAAAAATACCAAAAAGTGTGATAAATGATAAAATAATAAGATGGGGCCGGGCACGGTGGCTCACGTCTGTAATCCTAGCACTCTGGGAGGCCGAGGCGGGCGGATTGTTTGAGCTTAGGAGCTCGAAACCAGCCTGAGCAAGAGCGAGACCCCGTCTCTAC
>NW_012146078.1:3832362-3841739 GCF_000956105.1 Propithecus coquereli | reverse complement strand
AAAAAAAAAAAATGGGCACAGTCTGAGGCATCATATAGGAAAAGTAATAAGATGTTTGGGAGAGTCTTCTTCCCAAAGAAGCATTACGACATATAATACTTTACACAAACTCATTAATACAACTACAGATGTAAATATTGTAGGTGGTTTTTAAGGTAATATAAGGGAAAATTTATAAATAAAGAATGTTGAGAAATTTTTCTGCCTTTGAAAACTAAACGACTTATATGTGAACCCTCTTTCAAAGAAACTATCTACTTCCTCAGATGTTCTTAGTAAGACGCCAACTGCATCAGTGGAGCATACTCCTATTAATCTACAGCTGCACTGGGCTCTTTATTTTCAACTTTGTGGTATTATAATGAATTTTCTTTAAATGGTTAAAGAATTGGCATAGAAGTTTGAACAAATTGTATTAAAAGCCTTTAAGTATTGCACTTAATTAAGCAATACTAATATATCAACAGTTTTACCAAGCTGTTCATTTGTTTCATTTCACATTCATAAGAGGAAACATACATACAAAGATTTAATAAACATTATTTTTTAAATCACCACAATTTGTTCTCCATCAAGGAAACACATTAATATTAATCAATCTTCTAAATACTAATGTTTTCAGATAACTTTGTTCCATTTCAAACACTGAGAGTCTACTCTTTTTTTCCTAGTAAAATTCCAAAAGTAGACATTAATTACACTAGAGCCTATTTTGCATATACCATTAAGAACTAGCAATAATCCAGCATGGGTTTTACCTTTATTTTCCAAAAGAATCTTTGTTTTCTTTGGCACTATCTATATGACTACATCTATGTAGAAATGACCAGCAGTACATTGTGAGGACAAGAGAGAAAAACCTGTTTAACTTATGAACATACTAGTTTTTTCAATTTTACCTTGGGGAACACCGATGGGTTTAGTAGTCACTGGTACAAATGCACAGAAAGCACCCTATCTGGCTGTCCTGAAGCTATGCAGTTGCAAATTACATTTCTGCAAAACATTTTCACTTTAAAATTTGCTTTGTATGTTTTGATACGACAAGATTCTAATCAGAAGATTAGCAGCCTCGAAGATACCTCATTTAAGTGTCAAAACCTGATGGTTTTGTTCTGATTTCATTGCTAGCTTTTGTCACATAAATTTGATCTTATGTTATATAATACCTTACCCTTCTTATGAAAGTTCATATACTATATCCAAGTATACTCAAAGTAACTTCTGGAGGTAGAATTAGCTTATTTCCATATTAGATTTTAGAAAGCTGAAATTGGGAGAATTAAGTATTTTTTAAGTCTTCAAGCAGGTTAATGAAATTAAGAGCCATGTTAGTTCAACTGTAATGCAAATCTCCTTTGTGAACTTTATCCCCAGTTTTCTGATGAATGCAGAGATATAACTGAAATTTTCTTACTGCCTTACCAAATACAGAATAAATGAGAAATTGTGAAGTGGTATTGAAAATACTAAGACTAATATAAACAATGGCTCTAGGTAAAATACAGTTATAACATAACTGAGAACAGCATTAAAAATTTTAAGAAGCATAGATATATTGACATTGACTATTTCTTGAGATACTTGGATTTTTAGCTGGAGAGTTTGGTGACATAGCAGTTTAGTGACAGTCTATATTTTAATTGCATTTGATCAACTGTTATTTTTCTATCATATTATCATAGTAGATACAGATCACATAGTCTTCAACATTTTTGCCCAGCCATATCATTCATTGTGATGTGCAAAACACTGTGCTGCAATTCTTTTGGTTGTGGAGCCAAATGACAGTATTGTAACAGATAGGAAATCATTTCAACATTTGTGTTTATTTTGTCCACTACTCACCTACCCAATTTTAGAGATGAGCTAACTGTGGCATTATTCACCTAAGCTAAGATTGTTGCGTAGTGATAGACCTGGAACCTTCTCATTCAGTGGTCTGCTACACAATATTGCATATGTCTGGCAAATAACTCATGAATTCAGCTAACTAAAATGGGAATTTTAATGATTTAGATACAAAATCAATCTAAATTATGAACACAATTTTTTGCCAATGCTTTAGATATGATAACATTTTCAATAGAATACCCCAGACATATTTTCTACTTACAAAAATATAGGCATTATCTATAATAGGGATTATTTCCAATCCAGTCTTCTCCTGCATATTAAGGAATTATTAAATTATATTTATTTAACATTCTCATATCTTTGTCTTTGACTTCTTTCCAAAAGGAGAACTAAGCAATTATTTGATGAATTTAATGAATGCATAAAGTCAATCCGAATAATTACAAAAAAAAAATGCCTTGCCCATACACTTAGGAAGCAGTTGCTTATTTGATTGCTTTTATTTGCATTATGAGTTTTCGTTTCACCCTGCAGTATTTTTTTTCAAAATATAAAAAATATTTAAAATAATGTACCTAAAAATTGACCTCTTGATGTCATGGAATGAGTCAGTGCATCTTACTTACGAAGTTAAGAAATCAGGTTAGTATTCTGCAGTTAGCTAAATAACTCAAGGAAAACACATACCATTAAAACACAAAAGTTACATTATTTAGACCAGCACGACCTATCCTAATTCTGTCTACATACTTATATCCTTTTACAACTTCCCAGCGTTTTCCTTAATTTTGCATTTTGTGGCTGGTTTTTACAGTTATCTTAACCGCATATCAGCTTAATTGAAAGGAACAAGAGGTTCAACTTAGTCTTAAACTGAGATCAATATTATCAAAACAGTGCAATTTGTCCTTAATAAAATCTCCTTTCTGGCAAAAGCTCAAGAAAGGCTATTAGTGTGTTGCCTACTAAGACATGTGTCCCTCATTCTGCATATTTAAGACTAAAAATAAACAAGACCTTTAAGACTAACACTTTCTGGATCTTTCATCTAAGCTTTCAAAAAGAAGTTGTCTGAGATGACTTAATTCTCTTTAAACAACTTAAAAGCAGTGAACTTAAAAACGGATTGAGATTCAGGCCTCTAAAATGTAGTCTGATATCTACAGAAGCAGCCTCTATGGCATCCTCTAGTTAATCAGAGAAACTCTTGCTGAGTGCTGTGACTGTGTCCTGCCTGTCAGGTTAAGTATCTGTGCACTGCATAGCAAATGGAATACCTCTAGGGCACAATGTTCTGTTGTAGCACGCAAGTTACATTTTCATCACTGATACCTAAGCAAATTTGTTCACTGCAGTAGCAATAGCAAAAGCACTTGAAACTTTTTATCCCTTTTGCATCATAGGTGGGGTCTTTTCCACACCTTAACTTAATATAACTACTCCCCAGATATATTATCAAATTGTAAACTCCAATTGCATAAGTCCAAACACACCATCTGGAAACATCCTAAAGTTACAGTCTTCAATTCTCCAGATTGCAGGTTGGTTCCTATTGCACTATTAAACAGAGGAACAAAAGCCGCTAGATATGTATACCCACAGAGCATCTTCTGATCTCTGTGGACAACTTGCTCTTTGCACTACTATTGCAGAAACTCTGGAAAGAGGGAGGAGACATTTTTAATGTCTGTTGAGGAGGTACAACTTTGGACTTTCTCCATAGCTGTCGAGTACAAGATTTGTTACAAATTACCTTGGGTACAAGTGTAAAATTGAGGTGATCAATATCATATCTTCCAGCAAAATTCCTGTGTTCTATTATGAAAGTTATAAATCTTGACTTCCTCTGAAATTATTTTCACTATGCTTCCCTAAATGAGTAGCTGTAACCACATTGTCATATTTATAAGGGACAAGGGCTAGAACTGTGCAAATCATGGCACAGGGGTTAGAAGTTTAAGAATTATGTGAGAGACTAAAAACATGAAATAAATGTTAATGATAATGTGAAGTCATTACCTACAATCCAGCTAACATTTACTGAGTAGTAACTTTCAAGCGTTATAGTTAGTGTTTATATATAATATCTCATTTAAATATACGATGCCAGAGAATGAAAGTGACTTCACCAAAGGAAGATGGGCTGGAAAACATAGTTTTGGTCTATAAGAAAGATTTATCTAAGATGGTCTTTGGATGTCAGGAAGTGTTGGGAGGTGGAAGAGCAGAAAGGATCTCTGTAACAGGAGTTCCTTTCTGGGAATATGAATCTAGGACAGTCAAACCCAGAGTGAAAATCAGTCTTGGTGGGCCCATCTGTGGACTGCAGGGGTGATGCTCTGTACAAAAAAACCCTGTCGCACCTCTCCCAGCATTTCAGTGCTGAGCAAGTGCCACCTTCCAAGAAGCATTCAAGTTTCTAAGGTCTGTTGAAGCAGGTTTGGGAAATTCTTGGCAGGCTGACTGCACTGTTTACAGGGATATAAAACATTAGTCTGGAAAAAGAACGAAGTGCAAAAACAAAAAAGGTCAAATATACTCTCAAGGTCAAATGCAGGTCAAAACACTAGAAATATATTCTACGGCATCTCCTGGGTACTCTAAGGCAACCACAGGGGATGCCTTAGAATAAATCACGAATAAGTCCTGACCCCATCACCTTGCCTATCTCCCTTGCCCTCTTGCCACAACCCCAATTCTTTTTCAGAAAATGCTTTCTTTATTAAATTTTGGGTAAACAGATATGTGGGCCCACCCAACGGCTGGCTCACTATCCCACTACCGAAGACTGCTGCATATAATTCCCATTTCATTTTCCACATCTCACCTCACCTCATTCCTAGCCATCCAACTGGATAAAGTCACTGAGAAGAACGCAAAGATAAAAAGAAAAAGGAGACAAAACTCTTTTATTTTAGATGTTTTCAGAAAGGTAGTTCACGTCATTTCCAGATGCCATGAACAGATAATCTCCAAGGTATCACTCAAGTTAAAGAGATGGGACTTTTTTCCTCCCCCGCCCTTCTCCACGCATCGGTGGCAGGGGAGGGAGGAGAGGGATAACAGGAGACACAGGGAGGGGTGAAAGTGAGAGAAGCAAGAAGAGAAAGGGGTGTTGAAGGAGGAGACAACGGCAAGAAGCAAGGGGTGCTAGGCGTGCTGTAGAGCCGGCTGTCCGCCCGCCTGCGCCCGACCGCGCCCGACTCCCCCAGTGCGCAGTCGGCGCCGCGGCCGGGAGAGCAGTCGGGACGCGCCGCCGTCCTCGCGGCTGCTGCGGGAGACCCGCGGGGTAGCCCCTGCCTCCCCTTACCCCGGGCCCGGGGGTCCACCTTTCCTTTTCCGGACTGCTGCTGGTAGCGCTCCGGGTGAGTGTGCGGCTCTGCGCGGAGAGAGGAGAGCGCCGCACGCCCGCGGCCGGCAGGTGGGGAAGGAGCGCGGGGGAGTCGGGGTGCGGGGCCGGGCGCCTGCTCTCCGCAAAAGGGCTGAGGAGGTCTGTGCAGCTGGGACCAGTTCCTTTCCCACGCTACTTTGATCGAACAGCGCATGAATTCAAGAACTGCCCTCTCCCTGTCTGCCCACAGTCTCTGCTCTCTGGGGGCGAAGTTTCGGGGAGCAGGCATGGTACTCGACGGAGCAGGGGGGCCAGGCTGGGAGGGAAGGAGGGGTCAGACCCTGGCCCAAGAGCGAGGGGTGGCGGTCCAAGCCGACGACACCCCACTTAGGGCGCAGGCTCCCGGCCCGCCTGCCTTTGGGAGCTGCTGGGATGTAGAGAGCCAGGGGCACGGGCCACACAGTCCGGTACTGGAAGGACAGGAGAGTCTTCTAATCCATCCCTCGGTGGGATCTTGGGAGGATTCGGGGAAAACGATAAAATAAATGTGAGCAGGGGGAAGAAGCTGTAGGGGTCGGAAATCGCTTGCAGTTTTCCAACTTGATTTCCCGCGGGTACTTTTAGGGCAGGAGAGAGCTTCCACCTCGCGGCTGCAACGTGCCTGGCTGCTCTTTTCAAGGAAAGGTCGTTGGCACCTTCCTCTTTGGAGGGGTGATACAGCAGAGGAAAAAGGGGGATCCAAGTGTCCAGCAGACTCCAAAGAGGCGGGCGAGCACAGCTCTGTGCCCAGAAAGTTGAGACATGAAATGGAGGGATGAAAAGAAAGAATACATGTGAAGATTGGCATTTTGGGAGCCTCAAATGCTAGATTTTGGGGGGATTATTTCAGTTTGCATGAAAGGGGTGGTCCCTGATAGCCCGGGCACTGGATAGGAACAGGGCGTGGGCTGCCACGCACTTTGAAAAAAGCCTTGAGTAGCAGACGTCGTTTTTCCTGCCTGTTAAGTACTTCTCAGGCACCTCGACCATGGTAACATAGTTAAGATGATTTGTTAGGTGAACATTTGATATAAGCAGGTAGCTACTCTTTCCTCCAATTTCTCTGAAATAGCTATGTAATCATTGCAGTTTGATTAAATTTTAGTGGGTGTGCTATGTCAAAAAAAGTAAAATAGTAGAAATTCAAAAATGAGTCTCGCTGTAGTTCCATTTACATACAGACCTTTGAAATTTGATTTGATAATCAACAACCTGATACTTAAGTTTGATTTGCCCCATTTGTCAATATGTTTGTTGGAGGAGGTGCACTAGACTCTGAGCCCCCTTTCACTCATGGAGTGAGAGTGTCCACAGGGAAGCAAACCAGAGGAAGACTCTGCCATCCCTCCTGGGCTTACAGTTGCTATTCCTTCTCCCCTTTTCCCTCTCTGCACGCTCGTAAGCAGTTTCAAGCATCACCACTTTGTGTCTACTCCAAGAAAAGCACAGTTCTTGTTTCTCTCCACCCCATTCTAATCTGTCCTTCAAGGTCAGTCTTGACAATGAAAGTTGTTATTCACTCTTTCCAATGAGAAGTGATTTTCTAAGCTTAGGGTGGAGTGTTCATTAAGGCTGTGGTCCTCCCCCCCTCCCCTGGAGATCTGTATGGTAGGTGGCCTGTGAGAAACCAAGACGCACAGCAAGAGGTGAGCGGGCAGTGGAGCCAGTATTTACAGCCATACAGCCGCTCCCCATCACTGCCATCACCGCATAAGCTCCGCCTCCTGTCAGATCAGGGTGGGCACTAGATTCTACTCCTATGGGCACACTCCCATAGGAATGTGAACCCTACTGTAAACTGAGCATGCGAGGGATCTGGATTGCACGCTCCTTCTGAGAATCTAGTGCCTGACGATCTGAGGTGTTGAGATGGTGATGCTAGCACTGAGGAGGGCTGCAAATACAGATTATCATTAGCAGAGAGGTTTGACTGCTCAATAAATGTAATGCACTTGAATTATGACAAAACCATCCGCCCCCCAACATACGTCTGAAGAAAAATTGTCTTCCGTAAAACCAGACCCTGGTGCCAAAAAGGTTGGAGATCGCTGCATTAAGGAACAAGCTCAGATGTTTCTAGAACAAATTTTATACTTGAGAGTCCCCAGACATGAAAAATAACTTATTTTGCTTATTTTTAATCCAAGAAATTTTAGCATATTTTTCCATACACCCTTTAGTTAGTATGAATCATTTATTCAAGCCTCATCCCTTAGGCTTGAACTAATGAGAACTAATGAGCAGTAGTTATATCAAGGGGTTGCTCCCCTTCAAACGTATACAAAGAACTCTATTTATTGGAATGAGGACTTTAAAGAATAATGCAATTTTTGCCACCTTACCTCATTAGCTAAGTTTCATAAATGGGTATGTTTGAGAAACAACACATTTGTAAAAGCAACTTTGTCACTTTAAATAAATAAATAAGTGTATTACTTAACTAATTTTATAAAGTTTTTAGTTATTATTCTCATAAAGACTATAGTAAACCTGCTAATAAAAATTATACAGACACCTTTCTTAGAAAATATTTTGTTGTTAATTTAAAATTGTGTGCATATTTTTAAAGACTTCAAAAATTGTAACTTCTTCATTGGAAATGAGATGAGTAATAGTTTGAATGTTCTTATCTAGCAAATATGGTCCCCTTTGCATTTTTTTTCAAAATATTAAGGGGGTACACATGTTTTTGTTACATGGATACCTTGTATGATACTTAAGTCGGGGCTTTTATTGTGACCATCACCATAAAAGTGTTCATTGTACAAGATACTTTTTACCCCTCAAACACCTACCAACCCCCTTTCTTGGTTTCCATTGTCTTTTACATCTCTTTGTACCCATATATGCCCATGGTTTAGCTCCCAATTATTAGTGAGTATATGTGTTGTTTGTTTTTCCATTCCTGAGATACGTCACTTAGGATAATGGTCTCCAGTTCCATACAAGTTACTACAAAAGACAATATTTAATTCCTTTTTATGCCTGAGTGGTATTCCGATTATATATATATATAATATATAAAATCTCACATTTTCTTTATCTTTATGAATTGATGGGCACTTAGGTTGATTCCACATAGTTGCAATTGTGAATTGTGCTGCATAAACATTCCAGTGCTGGTGTCTTTTTGACATAATGACTTCTTTTCCTATGGGTACATACTCAGTAGTGGGAGTGCTAGATGGAATAGTAAGTCCACATTTATTTCTTTGAGGAATCTCCATACTGATTGACATAGAGGTTGTACTAATTTGCAGTCCCATCAACAGTGTCTAAGAGTTTGTTTCCTACTGCATCTCCACCAGCATCTATTGTTTTTTGACTTTTTATTATAGGCATGGACATTAATGACAGGAGTGAGATGGTATCATATTGCGGTTTTAATTTGCATTTCCCTGATGATCAGTGATGCTGAAGATTTTTTCATATGTATATCTTGGCCATTTGTCTATCTTCTTTTGAAAAACTACTGTTCATGTCTTTTGCTCACTTTTTAATGTGGTTGCTTGATTTTTTATTTTTTTGCTGATTTGCTTGAGTTATTCTGAATGATAGATAGATTCTGAATGTTAGCCCTTTATGGAATATAGAGTTTGCGAATACTTTCTCACATTCTGTAGGACAAGGTTGTCTAAGTACTCTGTAGATTATTTCCTTTGCTGTGAAAAGCTTTTTAATTTAATTAACTCCCATTTATTTACTTTTGTTATGCTGTATTTGCCTTTGAGAACTTAATCACAAATATTTGCCTAAGCCCATGTCTGGAAGAGTTTTTCTCACTTTTACTTCTAGGATTTTTATGATTTCATGCCTTACATTTAAGTCTTTTTATCTATCTTGAATTAATTTTTGAATATGACAATAGATAGGGGTCCTCTTTCATTCTTCTGCATGTGGCTATCCAGTTTTCCCAGCACCATTTATTGAATAGGGCATCCTTTCCCCAGTGTATGTTTGTCTGCTTTGTCAAAGATCAGTTGGTTGTAAGTAGATGGTTCTATTTCTGGGTTCTCTCTTCTGTTGCATTAGTCTATGTCTCTATTTTCATACCAGTACCATGCTGTTTTGGTTAGCATCGCCTTGTATTATAATTTGAAGTCAGGTAAGGTGATGCCTCCAGATTTGTTCTTTTTTTTTTTTTTTTTTT
>NW_012146078.1:3805528-3832238 GCF_000956105.1 Propithecus coquereli | reverse complement strand
GGGGTCTCACTCTTGCTCAGGCTGGTCTCGAACTCCTGAGCTCAAACAATCCGCCCACCTCGGCCTCCCAGAGTGCAAGGATTACAGGCGTGAGCGACCGTGCCCGGCCCAGATTTGTTCTTTTTGCTTAAGATTTCTTTGGCTATCCAGGCTCTTTTTTGGTTCCAAATGAAGTTTAGAATTATTTTTTCCAGATCGGTGAAATATGACATTGGTATTTTGATGGGGATTGCAGTGAATCTGTAAATTATTTGGGGCAGTGTGGCATTTTAAATATGTTGACTCTACCAATCCATGAGCATGGAATATTTTTTGATTTGTGTCATCTATAATTTATTTCATCAGTGTTTTACAGTCATTTTTGTGGAGATCTTTCATCTCCTTGAATAAGTATATTCCTAGGTATTTTATTTTCTTTGTAGCTATTGTGCATGGTATTACGAATCCTTGATTTGTCTCTCTGCTGGTCTGTTGTTAGTATATAGAAATGCTAGTGATTTGTGTACATTGATTTTATAACCTGAGACTTTGCTGAATTTATTGATCAATTCCAGGAGTCTTTTGGTGGATTCTTTAAGGTCTTCTATTAATAGATACAAGATCATATCGTCAGCAAATGTGAATAGTTTGACCTCCTTTTTCCTGATTTGGATGCCCTTTATTTCTTTCTCCAGCCTGATTACACTGCTAGGACTTCCAATAGTATGTTGAATAGAAATGGTGACAGTGGCACCCATGTCTTTTCTAGTTCTTAGGGGGAATGCTTTCAACTTTTCCCTATTCTGTATCATGTTGGCTGTGGGTTTATCATATATGGTTTTTATAATTTTTAGGTGCATTTCTTCTATGTTTGTTGAGGGGTTTTTATCATGAAAGGGTGCTGGATTTTATCAAATGCGTTTTCTGTATCTGTTGAGATGATCATATGTTTTTGTTTCTGTTTATGTGGCGAATCATGATAAATCTTGGAAAATGTTTATGTGTTAATGATAAAAATGTATATTCAATAGTTCCTAGGTAGAATGTTCTGTAAATGTCTGTCAGGACCATTTGTTCTAGAGTCTCATTTAAATCCAGTGTTGTTTTATTGGTTTTCTGCTTCAGTGATCTGTCCAGCTCTGTCAGTGTGATTTTGAAGTCGCCAGTAATTATGATATTACTGTTTATTTCTTTGCTTAGATTTAGCAGAATTTGCTTTATTAATCTAGGACCTCCTATGTTAGGTGCATATATATTTAGGATTGTTATGTCTTCTTGTTAAATTGCTTCCTTTTCCACCATATAATGACCATCTTTTTTCACAATTATTGATTTAAAGTCTATTTTATCTGATATGAGAATGGCTATACCTGCTTGCTTTTGGATTCCCTTTGTGTGAAATACTTTTACCATCCCCTTAGCTTAAGTCTGTGTGAGTCTTTGTGAGTTAAATTTGTTTCTTTGAGATAGCATATACTTGGCTTGTTTTTTTTGTTGTTGTTGTTGTTGTTCATTCAGCCAGTCTGTGTCTTTTAAGTAGGGTATTAAGACCATTCACATTCTGTGTTAGCATTGATATGTCAGATAATTTCCTGTTTGTCATGTTGGATGATACCTTGTTGTTTTTCTCACTTGTGCTATTGCTTTATAAGATCTGTGAGCTTTAATTTTAAGGTGTTTTTACACTGGTGGGTATCTATTGTGCTATTCCACATGTAATGTACTTTGGAGTATTTCCTGTAAGGCAGGCCTGGTATTGATAAATGCCCTTTGTGTTTGCTTGTCTGGAAAAGTCTTTATTTCTCCATCATTTTCCCCATCATATTTCTCCATCTCCTGCAAAACAATTTAGTTTTGGAGGATCCAAAATGCTTGGCTGTCAATTGTTTTGTTTAAGAAGACTAAAAATGAGGCCCAATCCCTTCTGATTTACAAGGTCTCTGCTGAGAAGTCTGCTGTTAGCCTGATGGGTTTTCTTTTGTAGATTAGTTGTTACTTTTGTCTTGTAGCTTGTAGAATTTTTTCCTTTATTTTGACTTTGGCCAGGTTGATGGCTATCAGCCTTGGAGATGTCCTATTTGCTATGAATCTTCCCTGTGTTCGATGACCCTCTTGCATCTGGATATCTGAATCTCTGAAAATACCAAGGAAGTTTTTCTGATTAATTCCCTCAGATAGGTTTTCCATGCTTTTTATTGTTTCTACTTCTCCCTCAGGGATACTATAATTTGTATATTGGCTCATTTCACATAGTCCTATATTTCTCTGAGTGATCATTCACTCTTCTTTATTCTTCATTCTACATCTTTGACTGACTGGGTTAGTTAGAAAGCTTTGTCTTCAAGCCCTGAGATTCTTTCTTCTGCTTGGTCTAGCCTGTTGTTGAAGCTTTCTGCTATATTTTGAAATTCCTCAAATGACACTTTTATTTCTTTGAGTCCTATTATGTCCTTTCTTATGTTGTCTAGCTCTTTAGCAACTGTTTCATTTTTTTCATGGATGTCCTAATATGTATATATATTTTTTGGCTTCTTTGTGTTGATTTTCAACTTTCTCTTCAATGTCATTCATCTTATTTGTCATCCATATTCTGAATTCCATTTCTGACATTTCCACAATTTCATTTTGGTTGGGATCTCTTACTGTAAATTTATTGTGATCCTTTCAGGATATTGAACTAGCTTGTGTTTTCATGTTACCAGAGTTCTTTTGCTGGTTTCTTCTCATCCACAACCTCTTCTCTTAGCTCAGGGTAGATAGGTTTGCTGTTCTCCTTTGCTGGGAACTCTTCTACTTAATGAGAAGAAAGAGAGGTCCCTAGATGGTGCTTTTGTGACCTATTCTGGAAGATTGATTCAGTGGGAGAGGGGCAGATGTACTAAAAGCCTATAAATGCAGCTCTTCTGTGTTGTCCCATTCCCCTGTGATTGTCACAGTCCAAACAAGTGCTAGATGGTATCTGTGTGGAGTGGTGGTTTGTTCTCCAGTCCATTGTTGAAAGCTCAGGCAGGAGGCTGGCCAAATCCTCACCGCAGAGGCTGGTGTTGCAGGAGATTTCTCTGGCCATTTCTCCCCATGGTGATGGCAGTGGCAGCTGGGCAAGGCTATCTAGGCAGTGCTCATGGTTGTTAGGGTCACAGGTATTTGTTCTGTCCAGATCCAGGTGCAATCATGATTTGCAGGTAGCAGGTACTTGGTGGAGTATTGGACTGTGGGGGCAGTTCCCACCAGGCAATGAGTAGGAAACTGTGAGTGGGGCCCAGGAAGCATGAAAGCCTTGGGGGTTGGGTCATGGGGCCTGGTGGAGTCGGGGGCCTAGGGGACAGGACCATGGGCAGGGCTACCGGGCCAGGCTGCCAGGTGGCTGGGGCTCTTAACCTGCCAAAGCACTCACAATGGGGCTTCTCAGGTCACCTCTGTGTTGCCCATTCCACTCAACTCCCCATGAGGGGAAGGGGTCTTGGCTACCTGTCCTAGGTGCACATGCCCTCCCTGCTGCCCCCCAACCTGGCCAGGGTGATGCTGAAGTGGCTGCAGCAAAGCCAAGTTCTGCATAGACAGGTGCTCTTAACTTCAGAGCTCAGAATGGCATCAGCTGCAGCGACCCAGGAACAGAGGTCACTGGTTTCCTGATTTGCTCACTCTCTCTAGCACAATATCACTACATAGACTCCAAGCAACTCCCTGATCAGTCCAGTGGTCTGTAGTGGTGGTGAGGGCCCCTTAACAGCTCAGATCATAGTGTCCATGGGGTGCCGTGAAGTCTCAGCATTCTTTCCTCCTGACATTTGTCATGTGTGGGTGCCTCCCCCAGGTACCTTCCGATATTGCTGAGTGGATCACCCCATCACGTTCTTCACTCTGTCCCCCATCACTTCTCCAATGTGCCACAATGCCCTCTCAAAGAAGGCCCATCCATAGGTGGGCATCCACCTGCAACATTCAGTCCTCCCCATGAGAGCAGTGTGCGAGGTTGCTTCTAGTCCACCATCTTGCTGGGTGGCCCCACATTTTGAATTTGATTAACTGTTACTGAAATCATTTCAAAGATATTTGATATGCACTTTCTACTACCTTAGTAATAAATGGATAATGTAAAACAACATGGGCATGGTAATATTTGAAAAGCCAAGGTAGGATTCTTTTTTTCAGTATTAGAGGTGGGAGGGTTAATTTTTTTTCAGTAAGAGACGTGAGGGATGCTGTTTGAAGCAAACAAAATGCAGTGTGTTGTCTCATGATTGTTATTAACTAAAAGCACTATTAATCCTTAGATAATGGGATCCAGAGACTCCTGGGGAAGCATCTGTAGTGATCCAACCTAGGACGACAATTCATGTGCCCTACAATGGGAATGGGAAACCATGCCTATCCATTCCCTCAGCCTCAAATTAGATAGGCAAGAAATACTAATTTCTGGTCCAAAAGTGAAGAACCCTTGAAGTATAGTAGGGAAGCTCAGAATTCGCATCTGTAACAGAAATGATCCTTCCATTTGAAAAGGATAAAAGAGAAATGTTTTAGAGCCTAGGAATGAACACAAAGAGGCAAAAATTATACCAGTGGGTGAACATGAGTATTAAAGATGGGGAACCATATGGATCTGATAAACTCTCCAATTTATTTGTGTTGTTTCCTTCTCTCAGAAGTATTAATAATATGCAGACTTTTAACTTAGAGTGTGTAGTTTCTATTTTTTTCTATGTACAATGGGAGAACATGAATGCATTTCAGCAAGAAATTGTTTTACTGAGATCTTCCTGCTATTATGTGGAAATTAGCTGTTGGAAGACAAGAAGGGAAGCAAGGAGTCTGTCAGGAAGCCACTAGAATTTCCCAGCCTACTCTTTAACCAGAGTGATAGCAGTAGAGAGAGCGAGAAGGGGCTGAATTCTGCATCTATTTGTAGGTAAAGGTGACAGAACTTGATGATGAATTAGATGTGGTTGCTGATGGAAGAAAAGGAATCGAGGCTCGTGTCTCGATTTATGACCTGAGCAACTGATAGAATGCAGTTTTCACCAAATGTTGCAGGAAGACTTGGAACAAACACTTAAGTTCTGAGCAGCTTATCTATATCCAGGTGGAGGCATCACAGGGATAGTTGGGAGAGAGCTCAGGAAAAAAGAGTTGGAGATAAAAATGTGAGTCATCAGTATATAAATGGCATTTAGAACAGTGGGATTGTATGAAATAATTTCAGTAGAGAATGCATTTAAAGGATCAAGCTGAAAAAAGAGCTCTAGATCATTCCAAAATATGGGTATTTAAGAGACTAGGAGCCAGAAAAGGAAACTGAGAAGGAGCAGCTAGTGAAATAATGGGGAATCCAGAAGGTTGCAACATTATGGGAGCCAAAAGAGGAAAGTATAAGAAGGAAGTGATGATTATCTTGTCCAATGCTGCTAAAGGGTTAAATTATATGAGGACAAAGAATTACCTTGGAATTTTATATTACCATTATAAGAGCTATTTCAGTCAAAATGGTGGTGACAAAAGATTGATCGATAAGGATTGAACACAGATTGGTGACCTAGTGATTCCAATCCTAGGAATTTATTCTATAGATATATTTGCACTTGAGTAAAATAATCAGGTATGTTCAAAGTTACTCTTTGCAGTTTTGTACATAAGCAAACAATTGAAAATGACATAAATTCCTATACGTAGAAAACAAGCAAAATGAACTGTATTTAGTAATCCGTCCTTATCCATGGTTTCATATTCCTTGGTTTCAGTTACCTGCAGTCAACCACAGTCTAAAAATATTAAATCAAAAATTCCAGAAAAAGAAAACTAATCTTAAGTTTTAAATAGTATGTTGTTCTGAGTATTGTTATAATTGTTCTATTTGATTATTACTCATTGTTGTTAATCTATATGAATAATTTATAAGTTAGATTTTATTGTAGGTAGATACGGATAGGAAAAAACATAGTATATATAGGGTCCAGTATTATGTGAGGTTTCAGGCATCTGCTAGGGGATCTTGGAACATATCCACCATGGATAAGGGAGGAAACTGTATATTCATTCAATGGAATACTGTCAAGCTATTAAAATTATTAAGGTAGCTTTCTATGTATTAAAATGAAAAGATCTTCAAAGTAAATTAAGCAAGGAGAAAAAGTTGCAATGTAGTATGCGTGGTATGTTATCATTTATTACAGAACAAAGAAAAATAAGCCTATGTATAAAAATATAAATTTTTAAAACAGTGGATAATAGTATTTGCCTACAGGGAAGGAACCTGGATGGTGGCACAATGATGGAAGGAAGAGGAACTCTTGTATATACTTTAACACCTTTGAATTATGTGCACATAGATAGCTATTCAAAACCCTAAATAAAATTTTATACATAAATCTGAAAAATATTGTAATTTAAAATAATAAGAGAAAGGATGGGTAGTGAGGAAATGAATAATATGTATAACATAACTCTTTGAAAAAGTTTCCAAAAAGAAGATTCGAGGTGGCTAGAGTGGGCCATGGAGATTTGTTTTTAAAATAGGAGTTATTAATGTATGAATTAGACCAATGAGAATGAATCACATGGAAGGAAAAATTGATAGGAAAAAGGACAACTGTGGGAGCAAAGTCCTTTAATACTGCAGTTCCCAGACCCTGGGCTGCGGACCAGTACTGGTCCATGGCCTGTTAGAAACTGGGTTGCACAGCAGGAGGTGAGTCGCAAGCCAGCAAGCAAAGCTTCCTCTGTGTGTGCAGCCGATCCCCACTGCTTGCATCACCACCTGAGCTCTGCCTCTTGTCAGATCAGCAGTGGCATTAGAGTCTCATAGGAGTGTGAACCTTACTGTAAACTGTGCACACAAGGAATCTAGATTGTGCATTCCTTATGAGATTCTAATGCCTTAAGATATGAAGTGGAGCTGAGACAATGATGTTAGTACTCAGGAGCAGTTGCAAATACAGATTATCATTAGCAGAGAAGTTTTACTGCACAATAAATGTAATGGGCTTGAATCAGCCTGAATCCATCCTCCACCCCCACCCGTCGGTGGAAAAATTGTCTTCCATGAAACCAGTCCCTGGTGCCAAAAAGGTTGGGGACCTCTGCTTTGATACATGGTAGGGGATGGCATTCCAGGTACTAGTCAGAAAGGGAACTATCTGACTCAGAACAGAGACAGTGCTATTTCCTAGAAACCCCTAGAAAACATTCTTAACGCTAAGCGCTGCCTGGGACATTTGTATAAACTATTGTAATTGAGGCTCCCGTGATGACTCAGTTTCTGATGTCATTTGGACCCTCAGCCTCTCATCTGATCTTTCTTACCATTGGTTGGCGCTCTCTCCAGTTCCCTTAGCAGCTGGTACACAGCTGCTCAAAACTACCTCTGTCTCTGCCCACTGCCCCCTTCGCTCTTGGGATGATTCTTCTTTACTAGGAAGTCAGAGGTTCTCAGCAATGAATCTCCCTCACCACTTCTAACTCTCTCCTTCCCTCCAGTCCTATAGTCAAGCTGACCTCCCTTTCTGCTCTGAATCCCACAACCACCCCATTCCAATCTGAACCTTGTTTTAGAAACCATTCTTTTTATCACCTGCAACTTTACCTTTTGTTTATTTAATGACTCCATCATTTAAATGTGTTATTAAGATTGTATCACTCCCATCCATAAAATCAGTACACAGAAAAGCCCCTTGTGGTCCTGAACCCCCCTGTGGCTAGAGTCTGGTTTATTCCTCTTTTCTCAGCCAGCTTCCAGTAAAAAAACTAATTTTTACTTCTTGTCACCATCTTCTCCACACCTATTAACTCCTTTTCCACTACAGTCTGGCTTCTACTCCCACCACCCCATGAAACTGCTTTGGCGACAGTCACTATATTATTAAGTCAGAGGGTACCCCTGATCTCTGAAACCTTAGTTCACTGCAGAACTTGGCAACATTTAACAACCATTGCTTATACTTTCTCTTCCCTTAGGCTCAGAGATACCTCCTTTCCCCTTGAAATCTGTGACTGCACTCTCTGGGTCCACTGCCTGTATCTTTGAATTTTACTTCTCCATTCATTGGGTGATCCTCTTGCACTGTCCATCCTCAGCTTTCTTCTCTGTTCACTTTCATTTTTCTTATTCTCTTTTGGTCAAAGATCCCTTCAAGGATCTAAAAACAAAAACAAACAAACAACTATGTTATCTTTTCTTAAGGGAAAAAAGTACACATAGATACAAATATTTGTAGGTAATTTTAGACAATTAACAGAGTTGCTGAAGCCCATCCCTGAAAGTTAGGAATCTTTCCTAGACATCATAAAATAATTCCGTCAGCTGCTGTGATTTCAGTAACTCTAAATGAGATGATGAATCCTAGTTTTTCCAAATGTGAAGATGAATCTCATGTGTAGCATTGCCTATTAATTGTCCCCTCTTGGTATATCCAAGTCCCAACACATACTGACTTTATGATTTTTTCCATACCTGCAAATTGCATTATCTCTTCTTTACATAATTTCATGACATGCAATTGAAACATATTTTAACACGTAAATAAATAAAAATAAAATTTGTATCACTATTATTAATGGAAAATCAATATTCGTGCCAGATATAAGAGGTAGTGCTAAAAAGTAATCTAACAAAAAACATTGTGATGTTATTACATTTTAATCATGTTTATTGTCAGCTAAAGGGCTTGAGCCTGAAGCCAACATTGTCCTGGCTTAAATGGGAGATTAGCAAAAGTTAAGTACAAATTTTCACTGTATTGAAAGTCTCTCAAGGGGTTAATCAAAAGGGAAAGGAAATAAAAAATGAATAAATTATTCACTATCTGATACAGTGTTATTTAATGCCATGACCTAGTACAAGTAGTCTTGTTGAGTAGCATCAGTAGGACACATCATGCATTGGGGTAAATTCCCCTCCCTTCTGCACATCCAGCCCAAACTTCCCTATTAAGCTAAAAACCCTGGAGATTGCTACAAGGACAGATCAGTGACCTCCAGGCCCAGTTAACAGGTTGATAATTAAATTCTTCTTCCTCCCCTAAATGTTTAAACCTCTTATATTCCATGTAAGACATACTCTCTCAGATTCCTTCTTTTTGATTTTTCTCTGTACCCAATCAGATGCCATCAGTCTATCCTTGGATGGGTTTCTTAAATCTCATCTAATTTTCTGATTACTCATTACTTACTTATGCAATATGCCTAGACTGG
Source organism: Propithecus coquereli (assembly GCF_000956105.1). Taxonomy (NCBI): domain Eukaryota; kingdom Metazoa; phylum Chordata; class Mammalia; order Primates; family Indriidae; genus Propithecus; species Propithecus coquereli. The sequence goes on along the minus strand of NW_012146078.1, from coordinate 3,823,073 downwards.
ACTCTTTTATTAATAATAGTTTCCAAACATCTCCCAGAATCTAACCTTACCCCCATGAATCATTTTTCACATACTGCCACCAGATTAATTATTAGGGGGTTAGTTCTGTCTGATGCTTAAAATCCTTAGTGGTTCCCCATTTCATTCTGGGAATAAGGCAAGCCCTGTAGCTCATCCTTCTGGGGTCTTCTTTATCTGAATTTCTGTTCCAACTTTACTTCCAGGCACTCGTCCTTGCCTCCTTGCGAGCTATGCTCAGCAATAGGGCACTACCCACACTTCTCTGATGCACCCTTCTCCTTTCTGTTCTTCCTTCAGCTTTGACTGTCTTTACTTCCATCTGGCAAATTATTAGTCATACCAAAATATGGAAGTGTTTATTTTCCTTCCCAGACTTCTTCCTTCCCTAGAAAGTAATCCGCTCCGCTACACTAGCTGTAAACCTTTTGTAAGCATCCATGCTGCACTCACCATGCATGCTATTTGTATTTATTTGCATATTTCTTCTCTTTAATTAGGCTAATGAGTCCTTGGAGGCAGGAATTAAGTCTTCTTCATCTCTGTATCTCTGGACTGAATAAACCATCATGCTCAACACAAAAAGCACCAAAGGGAAACTTCTCTGACTCATGTGTTGCCTAGGTTAGGAGCACCTATAAACAAGCCATGTCACTGATCGCTTTACAACCACACTTGTGTGGGAGTGATTTTCTAAAAATAATCTCAAGAATTTCTCTTTCTCTATTCAGTGGTGGCTCTGTCTATGGTATTTCATTCTTTCAAACTGTTTCATAAAATTACAAGGCCAAAAACTCGAAGAAGCTTCCTAACATAATCTTCTGTATCTACAATCTTCAAGATGGATGGCTATTTCTCTTATATAATAAAACCTCAAGAAAAGAAAATTATATAATCTTACTCAATAACCCACTTTAGTGTTCAACTGCCTTTATTTTTTTTTTTTTACAATATAAACTGACATTGCTATAGTTATTTCTGTTCTCTTTTAAAATGGACAATATAGGGTTACATTTTTCTTATTTGAATCTTTCATCTATTTCAAAACAATGTCAACTAATATTGAACAAAAATATTTCAATTTAATCAGGACTTATTGATAACCATTCATCCTTTGCAATGCTTAACTTTCTACTTTATCCAACATTCAGAGATCTTTGGCTTCAATTTAGCTTGAATCTTTCCTGTCTTTTTGTGTTATTTCTTCATCTCATAACTAGTATGTCTGTGTATCAGCACACTTAAAGTAAAAATTAGCAGAATAAAATCTTCTTTGGGATAGATAATTTATGTAAGTAGAAAACAGTACGTACATTAAAATAGTCAAGATTATGTGCAAATACCTAGGCTTAAAAAGCTCTTATTTATAATTATATTTTGATCTTTTAATACTTTGCTTTTGAGGCATTTGTGACATTTTGGAAAATATATAAAGTGTGATTTTGTTTTCTCATTACCACAGCAAGCAAGATTTCGGGGTACTGTATTAATGCTAAATAGCATCAGAAAAAGACTAATTTGGCTCCAACTTACAAGCAAGGGTAGCTTAGTTATATGGTATAAGTAACAATGAATAGGTGAGTCACATGTTTTCATGCCTTTTTATTAAATAATGTTTGAAATAATAAGTTCCAGATTTGGAGAGTACTCATTGCAACATTCTGTCTGCATATTATCCAGTGCAGCCACTGCAACACGGCACTAATAATTCAAGGCAACTTTTAAGCTGTTCTTTTCAGTCTTGGCAGCTGTGGTTGACAAGCCAAAGACCCTTTAATCTTTATAATTATGGTTGAAATAAAAGCAGTGGAGCTCTCTAGTCTTACCTTTCACAACCAAAGTCTAGATTGTATTATTTGGATCCTTTCTATTTTTAGAAAAGGAGAATGGATTTCAAATGCTCTGAGAACAATTTTTCAAAATTCATCTGTGGATCTGATCTTTCTTTTCCCTCTCTTTCTGTATTAAGTTCAATCAGCCACCATCAATTTTAGAAGGAATTAGAAGAGAGAAAATAACATTCTTTCCCTCATAGTTATAATCCTAGAAAGGGCCTTCAAATGAATGGGTTAAAATCCTAACAAACTTCATTTTTGCCCCAAACAAGTTTACCAAGATTTAGCTAAATTGTATGCAAGTTTCCTTTCAATGCATATCCTCCCAGGTATCCTCTCTCACTAAAAGTAGTTGCAACCTTTCATTGTTAACCTCAGGACTAAGGGAGAAAATCTGTTGAGATGTCGCACTTTTTAAAAAGTATATAAACGCATCATACTGTTGTGAAATTATAAATGGACAATACTTCTGCAGTGATTAAAGAAGTTTACATTAGTCCGGGCGCGGTGGCTCACGCCTGTAATCCTAGCACTCTGGGAGGCCGAGGCAGGGGGATTGTTTGAGCTCAGGAGTTCGAAACCAGCCTGAGCAAGAGCGAGACCCCGTCTCTACTAAAAATAGAAAGAAATTAATCGGACAACTAAAAAATGGTGGCGCATGCCTGTAGTCCCAGCTACTCGGGAGGCTGAGGCAGGAGGATCGCTTGATCCCAGGAGTTTGAGGTTGCTGTGAGCTAGGCTGATGCCACGGCACTCTAGCCCAGGCAACACAGTGAGACTCCGTCTCAAAAAAAAAAAAAAAAAAGAAGTTTACATTAAAACCAGTGTCATATATTGGAACATTACTTTTCTCAGAAACAAATACCTAATTTGACATAAAATTCAAAATATGCAGAATTCATAGTGTTGCAATAGGGAATTAAGTGCTTTCTGAGTGAATAACTTTATAATTATCTATAGCATACAAAAATGGTATTGGATCTTATTAAATGAAAAGTAGAAAGAATTGCTCTGCCCTGGATACAAACTAATTGAGTAGGTAGAAGAATAATTTAGAACTATACATAATTCCATGAGTACAATCATAGTAACTTGTGAATAAACTATTTGATAGTCTTCAACGTTGTATTCAAATATATTGTTACATGTTATCTTCACATCTGGACAGGAAGGATCATCCCCATTTTACAGAAGAGGTAAGTGATTCCCAGAGAAACTAAATGATTTGTCTTATAGCCAAGGGTTGATAAATCATGAAACTGGGGGAACAGATCTACATTTGGATGACAAAGAGTTTCCAAATCCAACTTCTGTAGTTTGAGCAGTGTTATTTGTGTGACATGTGGTTGAGCATCATCTTGCAAGAGGATTGGCCTGTCTCTGTTTACCAATCTCAGCTGCTTAAGCACAAGCATCCTCCTCATTTCATCCAACTGGTTAGAGTAGACATCCTCTGTTATCAATTGACCAGGTTTCATAAAGCTGTAGTGGATACTACCAGCGCTGGATCCCCAAACAGACACCATTAGCTTTCTTTGATGAATATTCAGTCTTGGACTATGTTTTGGTACTTCATCTATATCCAGACCTTTTGTCAAACACTTGAAATTGTCAAAAAGAATCCATTTCTCATTACATGTAATGATATAGTGTAGAAATGGTTTGCCTTTATGTCGTGACAGCAAAGAAAAGCAAGCTTCAAGACAATTTCTCTTCTGATGTTCATTTAATTCATGTGGTACCCCTTTATTCAGCTTCTTTACCTTTCTGATTTGTTTCAAATGGTCCAATATTGTTGGACTAGTATATCAAATCTTCCTGTTAATTCTTGTGTATGTTGAGATAGATTCGCTTCCACTGCAACTTTCGGCTCATCATTATCCACCTTGATCTCAGGTTGCCCACGTGGCTCATGTTTAAGATTAAAATCACCAGAATGGAGTTTCTCAAACCATCAACATACTGTGCATTCATTAGCCAAATCCTTCCCAGACACTTCTGTGATATTTCGAGCTGTCTGTGCAGCATTTGTTCCATGACAGAACTCATACTTGAAAATAACACAAATTTTTGACCTAGCCATGGTTTCACAATAATTGCTCTAAAAAAAAATTTGAAAGATAATCACAAGCCAAACTGTGCATTTGAAAGAATGAGGCTGTACCTTCGCAATAAAAATAAAATAAGAAGTATCAAAGTGAAATGTCAGATATATCAACTGTCAAACCTAGTACCTAAGGAAATCAGACATTTCATACTTAATAACCTAAATTATTTTTTATCCATTTGTCAGCTGATAGACACTTAGGTTGATTCTATATTTTTGCTATAGTGACTAGTGCTATAATAAACATGTGCATGCAGATATTCCTTTACTGATTTCTTAGTGGAATTGCTGAATCATGTGGTAGTTTTGTCTTTAGCTTTTTCAGATCTCCATACCATTTTCTGTAGTGGCTAAAATAATTTACATTCCCCAAACAGTTTTTAAGAGTTCCTTTTCTATGCATCTTTGGCAATATCTGTTATTTTTTGTCTTTTGAATGTAGCCATTCTAACAGGAGTAAGATATCTCATTGTGGTTTTGATTTACATTTCCCTAATAATTATACCTGTTGGTTATTTTTATGTCTTCTTTTGAGAGATGTCTAATCACATTCTTTCCCATGTTTTTATGGGATTATTTGTTTTTTTTTACTGTTGAGTTGTTTGAGTTCCTCATATATTCTGGATATTAGTCCCTAGTCAAATGAATAGTTTACAAATATTTTCTCCCATTCAACAGGTCATGTCTTCACTCTGTTGATTGTTTCCTTTGCTGTGCAGAAGCATTTTAGTTTAATATGTCCCATTTATCTATTTTTCTTTTTGTTCTCTATGTTTTTGAGGTCTTAGCCTTAATTTTTTTGCCTAGACCAATTTTCTGAAGTGTTTTCCCTAACAGTTTTCTTCTAGTACTTTTATAGTTTTAGATCTTATGTGTAAGAGTTTATCTTGAGTTAATTTTTGTATACGCTGAGAAATAAGGGTCTAGTTTCATTCTTTTACATATAGATATCCAGTTTTCCTAGTACTATTTATTGAAGAGGGTGTCATTTCCCTAATGTATATTCTTGGTACTTTCATAGAAAATCAGTTTGCTGTAAATATGTGGATTTATTTCTTGTTTCTCCATTCTGTTTTATTGGTCTACATATCTGTTTTTATACCAATACCATGCTGTTTTGGTTACTATGCACTAGGATAGTTTTTTGTATTTCTGTGAAAAATGATGTTAGTATTTTGATAGAAATTGCATTGAATCTGTAGATTGCTTTCGGAAGTGTGGCCATTTTCAGGATATTAATTCTTCCAATCCAGGAGCGTGGGATGTCTTTCCATTTGTTTGTGTCCTCTGCAATTTCTTTCATCAGTGTTTTATAGTTTTAATTGTAGAGATCTTTCACCTCACCTCCTTGATTAAATTTATTCCTAGAGGTTTTTCTTTTTTGCAGCTATTGTAAATGAAATTGCCTTATTGATTTCTTTCTCAGCTAGTTCATTAAGGGTGTATAGAAATACCACTGTTTTTGTCTGTTGATTTTGTATGCTGTAACTTTACTGGATTTATTTATCAGATCTAAGAATTTTTTGGTGGAGATTTTAGATTTTTCTGTAGATAAGATCAGCAGTCCCCAACCCTTTTGGCACCAGGGACCAGTTTCATGGAAGACAAATTTTCCACAGCCATCAGGGGTGAGGGAGAAGCAAAGGTCAGGCAGCGATGAGTGATGGGGAGCAGCCGTAAATATAAATGAAGCTTCACTCACTCACCCACTGTTCACCTTCTGCTGTGAGGCCCTGGTTCCTAAGTTTCATGGAAGACAATTTTTCTAAGGATACAGAAGGTTCCATAACAGGCTATGGACTCATCCTAGGTGTGGCCTGGGGACTGGGGACCACAGAAGATCATATCAGCAGCAAAGTCAATTGGAATTCTTCTAAAAATTTTGTCTCAGCAATACTTTTTTCTGTTTCATGTTCTAAAAAATAGTATATAATTATATTTATAGAGAAATTCCATTAGAATTATATGTCACTCTCAATTGTGCAAACCAAATAGTGTGCCATTGAATATTTATGTTCCTTTTTGTTGCAAAGTTAATTTTTAAGATGTTTTAAAAGTCAAGAGTTGGGGTTTTTGTTTTTAAATATTTTCACTTGATGCTTAGTTTTAGTATTATATTGTGGTCAGAAAATGTGGCCAGCATGATTTCTAACTGAGATGCTTAACTAAGATTTTCTTTTTTGGTTTACATGTGTTTAATTTATGTAAAATTCTACTATACACTTAAAAAGCAGCAAATTCCATATTTGGTGCATCACTAATATTCATCATTATATTCAACACTTCCATATTCTTGTTGTATTTTACATGATTGATCTACTGTTGATTTATAGAGATACATTAAAGTCTCCCTCTATAATTGTATTTGTTCATTTCCCATTGGACTTACCTATCTTATGCTTATTTGTATATTGTGGAGCTTCATTATTGGGCATTTAAAGATATATGATTTCTGATCCTCTTATGTGACATTTACTCTATTTTGTCTTTTTAATTAAATGCATCTTGTCTAATATTAGCCTTATTTTCCTTTCTTTCTTTAGGTTTACCTAAGGTTTGTTGGCCTGAGTCATTTTACTTTTGAATTTTTCTTATAATCAAAATGTCATTAAATTTTATTTTTACCCAGTCTGGATATGGAATCTGGTTATTTTTCTCTTATAATAGATGAGTTTATCTTGCTTTTTTTAGTTAGCTACTATAAATATCAGGTTCAATTTTACCTGGACCAAACAATTTTTAGTGTTTTCTTGTTGCTTCTTTTCTATTTTGTCATTGTCTATTTTCATTAATGAGTAATTTTTGATTTGTGCATTCCTTTGAAGAAAAATGTATGTTTATTCAATTTGAACTTATGGCCAAATGGCATTTATATGGATTCTGTTAGAAATTGACGTAAGTCATTGTTTGAATTCCTTATCATTTCCAGACCCTGTAGCCTGGCAGAAATGGAGGGAACAAATAGTCCCAAAAGTACTTTCTTTTATCAAAGCATCATTATTAATTCCATTTGCTATTATTGTCTTTGCCACAATAAATTCTAGCAGTGTCTGTTTATGCTTGGCTAGATCTCACATTTCTGGATGTTAGTATGTCTCCCAGACCTCCAAGCAGCCAGTAGGCCTAGGAATACACCTTCCATTTCTCCACAAATTTTCTTTTGATACCATTTTTTGACCTGTTCACTTAGAGGGTGACAGATTGGGTCTGTCAGCATTATCTTTACTTACCTTACATATATACATATATATTTTTTGAAGGAGGTAAAATCGAATTATTATTATTTTTGCATCCTCTATGGCTTCTATCAAACTCAATTCACTCTATTTCAAGCAGAAATTCCTGAAATTTTGTCCAGGAAGATGTCAGTTATCACTAGTTTCTAACAATGGCTCAGTTGTTTCCTCCTTTACTGGTTTATAAATTATTTCAGTATGAACTCAGGTAGGTGAGGAATTATATGCAATCTTGAAAATAAATTGTCCAAGTTGTGACTTTTGACCCAGTTTATATATCATGTGAAGAAGCAAAAATATTTAGTAACTTTGCATAGGAATTATTAATTTTAAGAAGCACTTGACCAGTATATGTATATATTGAATTCATCTATCCAGGATAGATCTTCTATCAACTCTTATAAGATTAGACTATTAAAACTTTCTCTTGTTCTTCCCCAGATAATTGACTTTGTTGTTATGTACCAATAAGCTATAGACTAGGTACTAGTGAATAATGCTGATTTCAAATAATTCATTATTTATTCTCATAGTTCAGAAAGCCTCCTTACTTCACACTTCTTAGATTCTCATTTAGGAAATACTTAAAATTATATATGAACCATGGTCACAAAATTGGAGATTATCTAATACTCTGGCTCATTGGCTTCTCTGAATGATTAACCAGAGATCTGCCCTTGTAGTTCTGTTATTTTCAGGTCATTAAATGTAGTTCTATTGTGAACTAAAGCATCTCTAGAGACAAGCACTCAAACGACTTGAATGTGATAGTTCTTGGCGCAAGTATACATTGAAATTACAATTTTAAAAAGGAGCAAAGAAGCCCTGTGAGTAAATAGGGGAAAAGGGAAATTGATGGCCTTTATTTTTTAATAGTGGGAAGTCTTTGAAGCAATAAAGGACATGACAATGATATTTCAAATGTCAACCGGTGAAACTCAGCTCTGAAAGGTATATAACAACAAAGAAAAGAGATTAATGCTAAAGTTATAAAAAATGCTTCTAAAGATTCTGAATGAAAGTGTTTTGGCTAGTGGTGTTCTGGTAAATGTTTAAAAACCACCGGGGAGGAAGATGAAGAGCCCTGATTTTCTGGGTTTGCTGGTTTTCATACAGTAAATACTCCTACTATGATTAATTTCAAGCTATCAGAGTCGAAGTCACTGAACACAGAGTCAGGAAGAAATGTGCTCAATGACTCTCATGAGCCTGTGGAAACCATTTCCAGAAATGCACTGGAATGATCTTTGCAGCATTTTAAAAAGTGGTTACCAGGCAATATAAGATCTAACTCGTAAAGGTAAACGGTATCTTGTGGCTGGTCGTATGTTCTCTCACATTTAAAGTAACGAACGAGGCAATGTGGTACCGTTGGAAATCATTGAGAACATACGGTCAGAAACTCGTGGGTTTGGATCTCAGCATCATCATTTAGTGTATGATTTCCGCAAAATTACCTAATTTATCTCAGTTTTCAATTTATTTTATTTATTTATTTAACACAAATTTTATATATTTATGGTGTACAACATGATGTTTTGAAATATGTATACATTATGCAATGGCTAAATCAAACTAATTAACATATGCATTACCTCACATACTTATTATTTATTTGTGGTGAGAACTCTTCATTATATTTTATTTTTTTTAGAGACAAGGTCTCCCTATGTTGCCCAGGCTGCAGTGCAATGGCTATGCACAGGTGCCAGCAAAGTGCACTACAGCCTGGAACTCCTGGCTCAAGCGATCCTCCTGCCACAGCCCCCCAAGTAGCTGGGCACCACCCTGCCCAGCTATAGAATTCTTAAACTCTACTCTCAGCAATTTTTAAGTATACAATACGTTGTTATTAACAATAGTCACTGTGTTGTACAGGAGATCTGTTGAACTGAGTCCTCCTATGTAACTGAAATTTTGTATTCTTTGACCAACATCTCCATAATATCACTAACCCCTGCCCCAAACCCTGGTAACCACCATTCTACCCTGTTTCTCTTGAGTTGGATGTTTTAAAATTCCACATATGAAGCCTTAATTTATTTATCTGTAAAGGTCTATAAAATTCTGCAAAATGAGAGTGATTTAGCAAATATAATGATTAAAAGACATAATAAATATGAATATATCTGGTATATAAACATATTATAAATAATTATTTTTCTTCCAGTTTCTGTACTACTTGTGAGATTGCTCTTACATAGGAGGGGAGAGTTCGTGAGAAATGTAGACAGCACAGGAGGAATTTGGTACCAACATTTGTTTTCCTTTATATCTTTGAAGTGTTAATATAAGCAAAAAACTTTGAAGAAGCTATGGGCCATGGCATAAGGATAATCTTCAGGATCTGATTTTGTCATTTATCATTTTGCAGTCTCTATGGTTGAGGAAAAGAAGGTCAAGGAACATGAAAAGGGTATTGAGTGAGTCAACCTATAGTATTTTCCATAAAAATACAATTCTGGAAAAGGTAGTAAAAAATGTGTCATGAGAATTCATGAAAGAAAATAACTTTTGGCTATAATAAACAGAGGAGACTCAAAAGCATGACATTAAAAATGATATCTGCAGTGTTTTGATGGATGAAGATGGTCAGATTTAGAACATTGTGAGTGAATCAAAATATATATGTGTGTTACATGTGAACTGACACAGATGTAGAAGGGATTCATTTTTTAATTAAAAGGTAAATAGCCTAGTATATTTCAAATGCAAAGTATACCTGGGGTAGGATCAGGAAATATACTACAAAAGTAGCTTGGTACCAGAATAACAAATAAGCCTATGGATTTGTCTTTTATTTCCTATTTAATTACCAAATTTGAAGATGCATATACTGTATTAGCTGCTCTATACATATTATTATTTAATTCTCAGATCAATAATAAAAAGAAAGCATCACCCATTTTATGGAAGAAGAAACTGATGACCATTTACACATTGATGATCTGGGGTTATACGATTTATCACTATAGAGACATTGAAAGTTTTTGACAACGGGAATAACATGATCAAAAGTGTAAATTCCTACAGTTATTTGACATTTGCAAATTAAAATTCTTAACTTACTCTACTCCAAAAGCAAAATTAGAAGCTAGTGATGACTACAGATGCCAAGCGGTCATTCTTCATATAGCAGACGGTAATGCCTTAGTAATTTTCCTTCTGAAAACAAGAGTGACACCCCCACCACTGGCATTTCACTCATCTCCCTCCTCTTTGCAGCATATCAATGAAGGTGTGTTTGTCCTTTCTGGTATATAAAACTAAAGTATTCTGGGTAATTATTAAATTCAAGTTTCCATAGAGGAATAAGTTAACCCATCTACCCTTGTGAAATGCATTAGTTCTGGATTCTTTTTTCAGTTTCATTTGCAAAGAACGGAGCCTTGAGAAAATTTGAAACATGACAGGAAAATATGTTTTAGGAAAGGACAAAGTTTGCAAACATAGATTCTAGTCAAGAAGAGGAACTTACTAGAATTGCTAACAAAATATTTTTTTCCTGTAATTGTACTGAAATCTTCAGTGACCTCCAAACTGAAAAATCCAAACAACAATCTTTAGCCCTCATCTTATCACATGGCAGAATTTGACTACAAGTTACAGAAACTATTTCTTGAATTCTCTCTTTAATTAGTTTCTATAATGATGCTGTCTTGGTTTTTCTTATATTTAAACTATTCTTTCTATATTTTATATAATTTTTTTTTTGTTTTGGTAGCACTTAGAGGTCAATGGGGTGTGGCAAAAGCAAGTGCGTAGAAGAGCAATAAAAGCAAGTGCCCTTAATCTGATGTAAACATTCTTTACAATCTGGCCCCACCTGTATTTCCAACTTCATCTCTAGACCAGATTAATTTACCATTCTGACCTTCTTAACTCAGAACCACTTAGCAATCACATCCTCAACAAAATCTGCCCAGAGCCTCTCCAAAAGTTATTTAATTTACTGGGCTCTTTTAGCTCTTATTTGTATAAATTTATAATTGAGCTTATTACATGTGCATATAATTAATGTCTAAAAATATCTCCCCCACCCTCAGTGTGCCATAAGCTTCTGAAGGACAAAGAATATGTCTTTAATCCTTGTGTACCTAGTGACTAGTGACTACAATAAAGTCAACAAAATCAATAAATGTATGTTTAATTAGCAAATGAAAGTTCAATGAACTAATACACCTGGATTTCTTATTAGTGGTATCATCTTAGTCAAGTCTCTAACTTTCTTTGTGTCTTTCTGTATTGACCTGCAAACAGGAGTAATAATTATTGCCCCTCCCCTGTAAAAATCTCACGATTGTTATTTGGTATCAAAATTTTAAAATGGATTATAAAAGCATTTTATAAATCTAAGGTATGATATGCATAAAGTAGACCAATTTGAATGTTATGAGCCTATAGTTTCACTGAATTTGGAAATAGACACACACATGCATGTGTGTGAGCATGCACACATACATCCCACATGTGAAATGAAATGTTGCTGTATTTCTTATGTTCACTAATTCTTACATTCACCAATGTGTAGGAAAAGTATCAGCTTTGCTGATTTGGTAGCCTTATGTTTGAAAGCTATAACAGGGAGAGAGTTACTTCATTTGACAAAGCTTTTTAAATAAATTGTCTTAGTCTACATTATTATTGTCTTCTTAGATTTTAAGTTCCTGAAAGGTGAAAAGTACATAACTATATATAACATCTATATGACATCTATATATAACATCTATATAACATGTAATGTATCATTATACACAAATTGTCAATTAATAAATCTTTGATAGTGATGATGACTTTATGAGTGGTTATAAACAGAATTGTAAGCAATGAAAAAGTGATATGCAAAGAGAAAAGTGAGGTAATAGTCCTTACCATCCTCACTGTAAAATTCTTACACAGAATGGTACACATTTTAGGTAGCAAAACATCATTTACCCGTCCTTGCAATTGTAGCAGTTGGGAATACTACACTTGTTGCATTGCTGAGAGATGTGGCCTTTTGTTATTGTTCTGAATTTGAGCTAAGCAATGTTTTTACACACTGCAAAGCTGTTAAATTTTACAAACGAGATGCACAGCTGGAATGTGACTTGCCCACTATTGCAGGCAATCTTTCAGATGCCTTCACTCAAGTGATGTAAAGAAAGTTTACATTTAAAAGTTAAAGAAGACAAATGGTAAGATTACTGAGATGTTTTAAATGTATGTCAAAGTTTTCATCATTCATTGGTTTTGCAAATACCACCTCAGTACTATCGCTCATGTTGCTGATGAAACCATGCTATATAAAGCACAGCTCTGTCAAATTTAGGAGAGTTAGTAGACAGATATTCTTTGTCATAGATAGAATTGACAAGTACAAATTCTGTGGAACCTGTCTGATAACCTTCAGAAATGGCACTCTGCAATTCTAGAATCCCAAAAAGACACCTTTATCAGGAAAAAAACAAGAGTACTTGTGATTTTTTCTCGGTTGTTATAAAGAATTGTGCAAATGCAGTGTGACTCTGGGAATTCAGCACATGATATTTGCTTCTTGTTTGAAGTTTTCAGCAGAGAGATTTGGCTAAGATGTAAAGCAAGCAGCCCTCTGAATGAAGCACAAAACCTGCAGAAAGCTGTACTAAATAGATACATACATACATACAACAAAATCTTTGAATCTTTCCTACTATTGACGTTACTGACAAAAATAGACATAGAGACCAGAGAGTTTGTGATAGGAACTTTAAAAATAATCCATGCACAAGTGGATAGGGCTAAAGGAAGGGTGACAGTGAAGAAACTTCAGGCTCACTGGTCGGCATGGTAAGGTTATGTGTTTCTTATGTGTCAAGTGGAAAAGCTAGAAGTTGCCATATTTTTAAGCCATCCTGCTAAGCACCCCACCAAGAAGGGCACTCACAAAATGAGGCGATCCAGTAGCAAAAGGATCTGGGGAACAGGAGGAGTGGTGGAAGATGATGGCTTAAACCTAAATTTCCTCCTGGGTACCTTTGGTCCATAGGAGACCAGCAACCCTGTCATGCCAAACAGTGGGCTTATAGCCTCTTCCATTGCTCTCCTTTCTCGGTCCCGCCTCCAACCTCCAATCCCCTGACTCTGTCTCTCTCTAATTATGCTTTCCTCTGTTTATGTATCTTACAGGCATATTATCAACCCATATCCAGTGGGAAAGAAGTCTAGAGCACAAGATTTAAGGAGGCATTTACTCAGGGCTGTGTGGGTGCCTCCTTAAATACACAGCCTGGTCCCTCCACTTGCCTAGTCTCAGGTGTTGGGGGTGGAGGATGGTACAGCTAGGTAACTCTGGAATCCACTTCTTAAGTTCTGTAGGAATTTGACCAGCCTCAATAACTAGCACATTATTGGTAGATTTATAAACTTGTATATTGGTTACTTGCCTTTTGTCTTAAGCTTTGGCCTGAAATTTCAGGAAACAAAAAATATCCTTCAACATCCTATTGCATATAGAACAACAGAGAGAGTTTACTACCAGTTTTTCCCAATTGAAAACAGCTCAGTGAATTGTCTCGTGCATGCTGTTTTACTTCATGTAAATCATCTCTGAATGTTAAATATCAGCAACAGGATATCAACGACATGAGTGTTTTGGGATGTGTTGCATACTGCCAAGGTGTTATTTAAAAGGATTTTACCAACTGTCATTGTAAATTTGTATGGTTATGTTCATTTTCCCACAACCTGACCCATACATAAATATTTTAATTACTAATCCAATTGGTATAAGGTGATTTGATTTTTTTTGCTTAACTCTTGAATATTTTTACATATTTATGACAATTGTTTTATCTTTTGGCTTATTTTTATAGGACAGTTTTATTTTTCATCTTGTTTGTGTGTTTGGATCTTCTAAGTTCATGGAAGGATGCTAGGAGAATTTTAGTAAATTATCTCATATTAACTAAACTTTCCCTTTTATTTTCTGTCTTGTTTTTTTAAAAAAATCTGACATCATCATTATGACGCTATTCCTTTTCAAAAATCCTTTTTATGTTTTTATTTTCTATATTTATATTCATGTTGGGATTTAACAAGTTATATAAAGAATTTAAACTGAAAAATGTGAGCTGTTTATCAATGAAAAATCTTTGGAATTGTCCAGTATCTCCATCATGCCAACATGTAAGATTATAAGCTTTTAATGTGTGTAATAAGATAATAAAAGAACATTAGCTAATAGGGAGAAAAAATATTTTTATGTATTATAAATTTACCAAAATGAGAGTCAATATTAATTAGTATTTCAACCAAAAATCCATGGTTTCTGTTGACAAATTACAGATTTAAGTAAAATGAGGAAAAATTAAATATTGAATGTGAACAATTTAACTCAGTATTATTGAGCCTGTTTTCAAGGATGTTGCAATGACATATATTTTTTAATTTTTAACATTTAATATTCTGCTTTTTCATATTTCTGTGTATATGTGAGTTTCTTTATGATGACTAGAAACACTTTAATTCAACTTTGGAAGATAGTAATAATGAGCAAAACTAAATCCTAAAATCTGATAGGCAAAGATGAAAGAAATAGCCATGAGTAAAAATTTTTAATAACTCTGGATTTCTAGAATCATGAACCATTTTAATATGATTTATGCTTACATACAGAAAAGTATGTCATCTCCAAGATGTTACGAAATATGCAACAGGATAGTCACATACCATCAAAGATGCAATTAGATATTTGTAAATATGATAATAAGTATGTTTTAGAATAATTATTCAATACCATTTCTTAAAATGATCATATTTTGCATTCCTTAAATTTGAAAGATAAATTTTTAAAAACTTAATAGTTAATATTAGTATACATGATTAAAATCAATTTAATAAATTTGCTATAATTACCATTATTAGTTTTCTCTCTTAAAGGGAAAGGAATAAACCTAAAATAAAGGAGCAAGAATTTATAGATTCAAGTAACAATGTAACTTAAAACCTTATTTATGTTTTGTAAAGTTTTACATGACTATTTTACTGTTAACTCAGGTAAATCAAATTTAAACTTATCTTGAATGATACTAAATATGACTAAATCAAAAGTCAGTGTAGGTATTCTTGACTATGTCAGATCAACTAATATCGTTCAATTGAGGGTTATATTCATTCATTTTCCAGCTGATTTAGACAAGTGACAATAGGGTTACCAATATGTAAACTAACCCCTTGGTAACATTTGGCATTCTATATCAATAGTGCTTTATTCAAGATTTTATTCCTGCCTAAAGATGCTAAATATTGAATGATGTATGTTTTTGGTACACAGAGATTGTTTAAATTAATCTATGAAAAATATTGTTTGAATTTTAAGATATACAGATTTTCTGCATTATGTTCTTTTAGTGAAAGCCACTGTAAAGAATTCCAGGAACCCATAAGTTACATTTTTGTATGAATTTTCATATTTTCCAAAATACTTCCAAGTACATTATCTCCTTTGATCCTCATATCAAATCCATGAACTTGAAAGGCCAATGTTATAGTGGTTATTTTTTAATGAGAAATTGAGCTTAGACTACAAACCCAGTGATCTTATGGTACTCTACTTTTAATCCCACAAAGCGTGGAATATAGTATGCCATTAGCCTATTTTATATTAAATCTTAGTGACCCGATGCGCCCACACCTTCTGGAAATAGAATCTTCCCATCATCTGTCAAATCTCAAAATATTAGTGATTGCCTTTCCAGTTATTTGATAAGAATAGTCCTCCTCCCTGTGTAGAGTAGATAATGTTATAGGACCGGATCAATGAGACCACTGTCCCAAGTTTCATAATTAAATGTAATTCCAATTCTCAAGCTGATCTTCTAATCAAATGTCTATTAGATATTTGATAAATGTTAATTACAAAAAGAATAAGCCAAATATCCTCATTTGGTATGCCTTTCATAATGTAGCTGTTATAGTTGATCTTCACCAAAAAAATAAATACATAAAAGCCTCTTCCAAAGGAAGTCTTTATTGGAAGTCAAAGAGGCTTTTGAAAGTCAAAGAGACTTCTAAACTTGATATTTCATTACAAAAAATGGTTACTCGTGGGGAAGAGGGAAGGAAGGGCAACAATTACTTCAGTAGATCAGCCAGGGTGTATTATGGCTGGGAAATTTCAGAGGAATAAAAAAGATATGATTCATTTCATTCCTTTTTTTTTAAGGAGGGGTTGAGGTGAGACTGAATTGGACTGTGAGCCTTTCATGAACTTCTCACAGAACAGGAGCATGAGGAGGCAGAGTGGTGATGAAAACCCACAACTCACTCTGTCACGATATGGTGAGCACTCTCAGATTTAAACCATGAAGAAAAACAAATTGAGAATTAGTTAAAAAATGAAAAAACAATGTGTTAAATTAAAAAAGTAAAAGCAGAAGTAACGCTAGAAGGATGAAAGTCAGTATGAGTACTGCTGCCAGGAAAGGCCAATGCCACCGATTAATTGGTTCGCTAATGGCCAATGGTGATAAAAGGTGAAAGGAAGGCTGGGTCCAAGAGCCTGCTAGAAGAAAATAGCGTTGAAACTTAGAAATGTTGCTAAAAGAACGTTTGGGTAAGTGAAAAGTGAATTCAGAAAAATGCTTGTAGAAAACAAAAGACATAAAATACTATATCAGAAAAAAAACTGATGAATTTTAAATTTAACAAACAATCGTATCAATAATAATAATGATTTTGAAAATTCAGTTTTTCTTTTCTATGCTTTGGAAGGATAATTATTCTCTATGGAATGACAAATGGGTTTTAGCTCTTATCTCTCCATGTTTCTGAGGCTATTTGAAGCAAAGTATTGTAAGCACAGCCACTGCTTGTTTCACTCGGGTTGCTTGCTGCCCAGCCTGAGGAGACCACTCACAGCTTATCCATGCAGTGCACAACCTGCTCAACCCATACACGTTGCCTCTGATTCTATAAGAAATCAAGCTACATAATTAATGCTAATGTGGGAAGAGCAATGGATTAGGAGTCCCCGGATCCTTGTTTAGGTCACAGATTTGCTGCCTCCTAGCTGGATGATATTATTCAAATCAACTAACCTCCCTGAATCCAAGGTGCCTAATGGTGATAATAATATTTACCTTCCAAATTTTACACAGTTGTCTGGGTTAATCAAAGAAAGTTTTGTAAAATTTCAGGTTTTATAGAAATGCACATTATTATTATTTACAAGATTAACGTAACCACAGGATAATCATATTGCCCTAAATATGGATTTTTTTTTTTTCTGAGACAGAGTCTCACTTTGTTGCCCTGGCTAGAGTGAGTGCCATGGCGTCAGCCTAGCTCACAGCAACCTCACACTCCTGGGCTCAAGCGATCCTTCTGCC
>NW_012146078.1:3784832-3805468 GCF_000956105.1 Propithecus coquereli | reverse complement strand
AGAGACGGGGCCTCGCTCTTGCTCAGGCTGGTTTTGAACTCCTGAGCTCAAACAATCCGCCCGCCTCGGCCTCCCAGAGTGCTAGGATTACAGACGTGAGCCACCACGCCTGGCCCTAAATATGGATTTTAATACTTTTAAGAGATAGCATGACATACTATATAATGTACGTTACTATTACAAAGCTAAAGTATCTGTTTAATGGATGTTTTTTTAAATTAAATGGTAGCCATAATGTACTGTCTATGACAAATATTTTTAATAAGTTTATACTAATTTGTAACTCTATATATTAGATTTAGAAAATCTCAGTGGCCCCCATTCTTGTTAGTATTCTTTTTTAAAAAGATTTTGTTTTCTCAGTGTGCTGATTCTCAGTTATGATGGAGAAAATCACAGTTTCTGATTCAAGACCCTCTACTCATGTACAGTCTACTTTATAGCTAGCTCATCTTCCTTTTCAAGACCTCTAGATATTAGGATGATTTAGGAGTCCATCTTAAGCCCTCTTTCCTTCTCTTTCCACACTCAGGTTTTCTCAACTAATCCTATGTCTTAAAAAAACCTTATATTTGCAGAAGTCTTCCAGATTTCTTCAGGGCCCACCCCTGAAGCCCATTTCTCAACTTAGATATCAAAGCGCTATACAACATTTTCCTTTGTATGTCTACTCAGCTTTTCAAAATAAATATGTACCAAATTAACTTCTCGATGTTCCATCTAAACTTGTTCTTCCTGAAATCTTTTCTGTTTTGTTACAGTACCACTAAACCCCTGGTTGCTTAGGCCAAAAATATGGCGGTCATTTTTGACCCCTCTTTTTCCCTTTCACCTTTATCCAATCAATCAGCAAGTTCTATGGGTCCAGCTCTAATATATATCTCTTCTCATGCCCTGTAAAATGCTACGTGATTGGATCCCTGGCTACTATTTCAAGCTTAGCCATATAAAACAGGTCTTTTCATTTATCGCTCTTCATAGCACATACCTCTCCTAGAAATTATATTTATCTATTTATTGTCTCTCTTCCTATTAGGAAAGGAATTTTTTCAGTTTTATTCTCACGTCCGTACCTGGAATAGTACCTGGCACATTGCGGACACTCAGTAATAATGGTGAATGAACGAATTCATGGCCATATGTGAATCCCTGGGTAGAAACAGGACTGGAATTGATGGGAATCAGACTGACAGCTGCACACAAACATCAGCGTGCTGGACTGGGATGTGTGTATGGTGTGCTTAGGAAATACACATCATCTGCTTATGAAACACATTCTTGGCATTACTTTTGACTACAAAGAGCCAAAATTGCCATATTGATTCAAATAAATAATAAAATTCTATTTTCAACACAAGATAATTCTATAATAATGAAACTCTCAAAAACAAAGCAAAGTCTTTGTTTCTACTTTGAACTGTCCATCTCTCCAACCACCCTTCTCTATCTTCTGAACTTTTATACCAAAGAACATATTTTGTGTCTTTCCTTCCATAGCCAAAAATTATGTTCAGACTTGATGATAGTGATTAAAAGAAGTATTATGATGCCAGTTATTTCAAATTGTGCAATAGCCCAAGCACATAAAAATATGTCATGGTAATAAATCTGTTTTCCTCCTCTTTGTAAGGTCTTATTTGCCCTAACAACTTTTCAGACAATGGCTGTACTAAATGGACTCTCCAGTTCGATTTGCATATTTCTCATTAGAAAAGTCGTGTCTGTTTCAGAACTTATAGTTGTGTTTGATATATTTAAATGATCCTGAATAATAATTCTCAGAGCTGTCCTGACCTCACCGATAATGAATTTTATAGCCCTTTATATTGTTGTTTGACTGGGCATGCAATAAATTAATCAGTAGAAATATATAAAATATGCTGTTGTTAAATTCCTGGTTTCTTTCTCCTGAATCTAATAATTACTAAAATATATATCATTGTTTTCAGGTCACATTTAATCTCCTAATCATAGGGCTTTTCCTGCTCCGATATTCTATATATGTGTTGACAGTTTCTTCTTTTATCCAGTCTCACATACCAAATGAGGCATTGTTTAATGCCTGGCTCACCTTCATTTCATATATCAAACAGGTCACTATATCCACTCAGTTCTGCATCCAAAATATCTCTGGAATCTGTTCTCTTTTCTTCACCACCATGGCCTCTTTTAAAAATTGACCCATCCTTGCCTCAGAGAGTTGCATTCACCTGGCTTCTGACTGTACCACCCCTTTCTCATAAAACCGGAGAGGGATCAGCTCAGAATCATGTCCCAAAGGCTTCTCTCTGAAAGGTGACAGGGTTTCAAAATGGTTGTCGCTACTATATTCCCAACCACAGTGGTACCACTTGAGATAGGAGATTCTACAGAAAGAGTGTTTGTAACACCCAATAGGCAGGGTTTTAGATGCCATTTTAGAGGCATACCATTGCCTCTACCATGATATGATCTTGGGTGAGTTCACCTCTCTGAAAGTTAGTTCAATTATATGAAATTGTTGTGAAGACTAAATAAGATCATATGTATTAAAAAATATTTGCTAACCTGGCACAGTGGCTCACTGTAATCCTAACACTTTGGAATGCCGAGGTGAAAGAATTGCTTAAACCCAGGAGTAGAAGACCAGCCTGGGCAACATAGCCAGACCCCATCTCTACAAAACAATTAAAAATTAGCCAGCTGGGAACCCATTCTACTAACTAACGTATCCTGAGAATTAAAAAACAAGCACCACATGTACTCACCATCAAATTGGTTTTAACTGATCAACACTTAAGTGCACATACAGTAATAACCTTCATCGAATGTCGGACAGATGGGAGTGGGGAGGAGAGGATGAATATATACACACCCAATGGGTGCTCTGTGCACTGTCTGGGAGATGGATACACTTGAAGCTCTGACTTGGGTGGGGCAAGGGCAATATACATAACCTAAACATTTGTACCCCCAAAATATGCTGAAATAAAAAAAAATTAACCAGCTGATAGCACAAGCCTATAGTCCTAGCTACTTGAGAAGCTGAGGAGAGAGGATCACTTGTGCCCAGGAGTTCAACATTGCAGTGATCTATGATGACACCATTGCACCCCAGCCCAGGTGACAGAGAGAGACCCTGCCTCTAAAAAAAAAGATATTAAAGATATTTGCTGACGTGTGCTAGATGCTCACCAGATGAGAGTTTCTTTCTTGCATTCTCCTATCATGTCTAGGCACCATAAAATGGTATCCAGAACATGCCTGCAGAAACCCTGCCTGTTTTCCTAGTCTTCTTGTACTGATATCATTCAGGGATCAGGAATTTCTGTATCTCTCAAGCAGTATTAGGGAACTTGGATGAGATCATGTTCTGTTTCATGGAATCTATTTGATCTATGCTTCTGCAAATCCTTCTTCTACAATAGCTGGAAACTGTTTCTCTTCATGCTATTTTCTTGCTGTAATATACCTCAATGTTTTCCCCTAGGTTACGAACAAAAATAAAGATTTCTTAGCATCCCCTACTTTACCATTGCATATTCTCACAAACTCAGCTTTGTTACTTATTCTTGTTGCCTGTTCGGCTTTCTCATAAAGTCATGTTCTTTCACTCCTCTGTGCCCTCCATGGCCAATCTGTCCAATTGGAATGCCCTTCCCTGCTTGTGTGTTCAGTAAACGCCCAATGTTCTCGGATGAAATCCTCTTTAAAGCTCTGCTAACCTTTGCTGCGTCTTGGGAAGTCAGTGGTTTCCAGCTTAGTGTTCCCAGCGCTCTTTGATAAGTCTCCATAAGCATGTATCTTGTCATATTGATACTATTTATGTGCTGTTTGTCTTACCCATTGCCATGTAAATTCCTTGAGTGGATAAAAGTACCACAGTACCTAGAATGTGCTTGAAAGTCCATAAGTAATTAATGGATAATGGAAGGTATTATTATCATTATTTTTATTGCTCTCACCTCTTTAAAAAATTTTTCCCCAGTCATGTTCTTATCTGAATTTTCTTTGTCAAACTGTGCTACCATTTTTTATTCTGTGTCATAAATAAATGGGATTTTTATGCAAGCACTATTTTCATGTGATTCTGAACACCAAGTCTTAAAAAACTAGAGGAAAGTTCCAGTATATATGCTTCTCTCATTTGCATGAAAATACCATTCTGTAATTGAGATTTCAAAGTTGAGAAATTTCAAAGCTTTTATTAAAAAAAACCTTAGAAAACTCAATCATAATTTTGCCAGTTTATTAAATAAATAAATTGAGAAGCAATGATACGTAATTTAACAACCTTCAAAATAATCGCTCACATTTTGTTCCCAAAGTTTTCTCATATTGTAAGTTGGTGCCAAAAAATATATCCCTATCAAGATGGCTCTGAGAAAAACTCCTTACTTGGAAAAGGGTGAGGAGATACAGGAATAACTGGCATTCACCTATTGTATCGTATTTAGTCTCAGTACAACCAGGCAAAAAGGCACCTCACATTCATAGGAACTGTACTCTTCTCTCCTAGGTTAACTTAAAGAACTTCCATGGTTCCCTGAACAGGATTTTCATCACTCAGGTAAGGGCCAGAGAGAGCAGAGCATTTAAACCTCTAGCCAATGAGCCTACTCTATGGTAGGTCTAGACCAGGTTTGAAGATTTCTCTAATTCCATCTGGAGAGGGGTGGGTAATTATACTGTTCTCTCCCATATTTGTGATATGTTTATATTATTTACATTATTTTAAGATCCTTTTATAAATTCCGTCCTATCTCTCAAGAAGTCTGGCAGTTTACAGTATGTCTCTGCATGCTTCAGTTTGTGTATGAGAGTTTTTAAAAACCCACCTTGCAGAATAACTGACAAAGCAGGGAACTTGTACTTCCTGACATAACCTGAGCAGGGAGTGTCATTCAAGTTTGATTAGTTAAGCATTAAAAAAAAGTCAGTGTCATGCCTGGATAAAGATAAGAATATTTTTAGCCTCTTTTCATTACTTTAAAAGGAATTTTCTAACAAATTCAGTTCATGTATAAATACAACTTTTAATTATCTATAACAATGGGAAATGGAAAATCAGAGTCTACAGATAATTCAAAATTTTATTTTAAAGAACACATTAAACCTTTGTTCCCAATGAGCTTCTTAAGATTACTTAGAGCTGAAAATTAGTTTGTGTGGATTTTATCATTTTTATTTAAGACACCTCACCCAAGGAAGAGGAGCTGATCGGTGGTAAATTAGGCACTAAGTAAAGTAGCCAGAAAAAAACATGAAATCAGAAGCTGAAGGACTTGAATCACCCACAAAATGCATATCTAACTCCTGAAAATTTAAAATAAAATAAAACTTAATTTTGGTTTTATAATTGCAATAGACATTCTAAGACAGAACTAAATACAAAACGTTTTGAGTTTGTGGATTTCCTAGAAAGAATCATCTGTAGTCTTGTCACTTGAAAATATAGATTAATATCTTTGGGTCAACCTTCTGAATCAAATAGTGCTATCACTGTTTCATACTTTATCAAATCTACTCCTTCTCAATAACAAAACAAAGAAAACAATTTCTCTGTTTCCCTTCTGGATTTTTCAAGTGCTTTTCTTCAACAGAAAACTACTTGCTGATGTGGTCCCTTTTCTAAGGTGGACAGGTAATTTTTTTTATTTGTTTTGGGAATAGCCTCTGTCCTGTGCTGTCTTTGGTTCTGCCTCTTCTTTTGAAAAGCCTTACCACCCTACAGCCAATACAATAAATAAAATACAACACGGTGGCAATCACAGATGGTTTCCTTTATAGCCTCATCAACACTTCCTTCTGCCTAATTGCTTGGCCTCAATTTTGTCCCCAGACTCTGATTTTTTGGGGGTGACTTCTTGAGAACTCTCCACCATTTCTAAGAGGATATCCATTTTCATTATTATCATTTGAAGATAAGTAACATTCTGTATTTGTATGTAACAAGCGGAAGCTGAACTCCAGCATTGAAACTGTCAAATGAAGCGTAAGTGATATGTTGGAAGTGCCTAAAAACCTGTGTTTTCCTTAATAAACTGAAATCCAAATTCTCCAGAGTTGGCAGAAGGAAAAATCTTCCTTCCATTCATGAGAAGGCATGTGGGCTGCTAACCCTCACCATCATTTCCCCGGGATTTCCCTTCCCCTTAGGGATCTCTCTGATTGCATCTCCACGGCCACACTGGCCTGGGTAGGACAGTGAAGCTCTTCATCTAGGTTTGCATGCTTTCCCTCCGTTTACCAAGCATGCCATTACCATTCTCTGTGGCTTCAAGTAAATTGGCCACTGCAAAACACACCACTATTCTCACGGAAATAATCTTGGGCCTTCCCTTGGAAAGGGAAGATCTATATATTCAATTGTTTATGAAAATAATGATGGAGCCCCTGCTATTTAATCAAAAGTGTATACAATTTGTAAGTACTTCAGGAATTACTGGTATCCTCGATTAAAACTAATAATTAATATTTGCAATAGAAGCATCGATATGATCTTAATAAACTTACTAGCCACTTTTCCTTGTTTAAAATTTTTAACCCCAAATAGTTTTTAATCTGACATACACAATGGTATTTCCCTAATTTAAGCAATTTTTAGTCCTATTTATAAAATAAATTGAGTCCTATTATTTGATTTGAAAATGAATTTTTATTTTGAAAATTATTTGGCAGAATGTAAAAATAAATTCTTCTTCGATAGGTAAATATTTAATGTTGACACAAGTCTTTTTGTAACGTATTCATTACTCTTGGATATGATTCTGGAGGATTTATGAGCCCCTTGAAATTGTGTGCAAAAATGTACACATCCTTGTATATATCATTCTGGGGGAAAAGGTAAAAACAGTCTCCTCAGTTTCCTCATGACATAAAATGAAATCCATTCTAAGCAATATGGTTTTTAATATTAAAAAGTACCCACGTGTATGGATTCAGTGAAGTGAATGAAGGATAGTTAGGAGTCTATCGACATATGTACATTGATATATTTTAAGAATATTCTAGGTCATATCATAAACACATAACTTTATATTTTCTAGCTCATTTTATTATGCTCTGGTTTATTGTCATGAAGATATTGATTTCTTATGATTTTTCTCATTCATTCCATGGAAAAATTCCTTTATTGAAAAAATAAATATCTTCAAATTAGTGGCAGCAAAATAGATTTGAGAAAATCAGTTTAAAGTGCATTTAGTGACATCTCATTGAATCTTGGTTACTTTAATATACAGAAAAATATTCTGGATGTTTAAAACACTAATGTGCAGAATTAGAGAGCTCTGTGAACACCAATATTGCCACCTATATCTTGAATTAAGAGAAAGATGGGCTTGCTCCAGAGACTTTAAATCACATGAAGAAGTTCCTGGGTAAAAATCTATATCACTTAAAAATATTTTGCTTTTTCTAATCGATGTTTATGATACACGTATTGACATCGGAAGTAGAAATTAGTTTTCAGTAAATACTATATATAAATATCACATGCAGTTCCATGAAAGAAGGAGCTGTGTCCTATTCAGTGTAGTATCTTCCATATCTGACACTCAATTAGTAATTGATAAATAAAAAACAATCAATAAATCGATCAATATATGTGGTCAATTCATAGTTATCCTTCTCATTTCTGGTAGTACTAGAAGCAGTGTGTGGCCTCAGTGTACCCAAAATAACTCTTTAGATGTCTTTGTACATGTAAGAGGAATTTGCTAATATGATGGACAAACACTATGTTCCAGTAAAGTTATAAATTAATTGGGATGAACAAAACATTTTGGTCTACAAAATACATAACAACACAAATATTCATAACAGAGTTGTTCAGGTTCCTTGTACTTTCAAATATATTAAGAATAATTATTTAAGACATGTAAACAAGGCAAGGGGGTGTACTTTCAGTTATCTAGCAGGCCTACTCCAGATTATTTAATAATCTAGGAAATACACCTTGTTAAATTCCCTGTTTGCTACTGATGAAAAGTCCAGACTTAGTGAAATCACACGTTAACTTTTAGATTTCTTTTCCCAATACAAATGCAAATAATTTCTATCCAGAAGAAAAACAAACCCAAATGCTATGGATTAATCTGATAGGGCATTAACCATCTTGGAATTTTACTGAGAAATCTTGTGCTGATATTGTATCAAAATACCTATAAATACCCGGATCTTCAAAATTCTTTTTGAATCAGCCTTGCCATCTGTTTGGTTTATTTACTAATTAATGAATTGAATAATATCTTTGACTCATATTTATTTTATATTTTTATAAGAATCACATTGGTAACTTTTTGAAATTTATACTTAACCAATGGATTATGATAATCTTCATAACCACTGCATTAAGTAGGTACTAAAACCATCCCCATGCATTGTTATTAGTACTAACAGTGTGACAGGTACTGTTACCATTCCCATGAGGAAACCGAGAATTAGAGGGATTAAATGACTTGTTCAAGGTCACACAGGTGGTAAGGATTTGAGGCTCTCTAATGTGAAGAAACGGCGTTCATAAGCCACTGCACTGTGCCACTTGCCTAAAAGCTAGAAGAAAACTCATATTGAATAACTGAAGCTAAAATTTATCTCTTGCATGTGTCTTAAAAGCATTGTTAAAGGCAGAGTGAATAAAAGTACTTTTTAAATTAAATTAATGTGATAGAAGAAACAATTATACATAATGAATTCGTATACTATATATCATATACACACACACAGAGGAATACTTGTTCTTGTAAGAAATGATCACAGTAAATATTCCACAATTGAGTTTGTAATAGAGACAAAAACATTTGCCTCTTTGGGAGAATCAAGCTGCATTATTGTCAGCCCTGGGATTTCAAATTTTACATTATCAAAAATTCATTATTATTAACAAAATAATGTTTGAAAGTTATATTTGATATATTTGAAACTTTTATCAAGAATTCCAGCAATGAAAAACCTTCTAGACAGTGAATAAATGGAAAAAATATTTGTGAAGTTTTGTTTTGTTTGTTGTTTTCTTTGTTTTTGTCTTCAAACTGTTGTATCAGGGTTTAAATGCCCTGAAATCACCCTTTTCTTACTTAAAAGTTCTTTATGCTGTGAGGGTCT
Organism: Propithecus coquereli; assembly: GCF_000956105.1. Taxonomy (NCBI): domain Eukaryota; kingdom Metazoa; phylum Chordata; class Mammalia; order Primates; family Indriidae; genus Propithecus; species Propithecus coquereli. The sequence goes on along the minus strand of NW_012146078.1, from coordinate 3,796,381 downwards.
TAGTCAACAACACATTTTTCTAGTTGTCAAGGAAAGGCCACGTATGAGAGATTTTTGCATCTTGTTTAGAATTTTTAAGCTGCAACTGATCACATTCAGTTTTTCTTTGTCTTCAGTGTTCTTTTTTCTGGCCCTAAATCTGCTTGCAATATTTTTATTGTTTCCTCTAATGAACTCTGCTACCTTTGATAGTCGTTTCTAATAAAGACATACAGGGCGAACAGACTTCTGCCTCCCTTAAAAGTATCTAGAATATTCTCAAACTGTAATGAGGGAAAAATCGAAAATAAAAACCTTAACTGTTTTTCTCTTAAAATCATTTCCCAAATATTGTCCCTGAGCCTACTATATTAAAATAACCTAATCTACTTGTTTAAAAATGCCAATTTCTTGGACTCGTTGCTGACCTCCTAGGTCAGAACCTCTGAGCTGGAATCAGTGAAACAGTACTTTAACTCAGGTGACCTCTACATCCTATCTATAAAGCATTTTTTTTAAAGTCATCCTTTTCTTTACATAATTGAGACTTGTACATAGATCCTTAACTTTTTACTCTGAAAAAAATTTCTACTTGAATTTTCAGTAAATAACTGGAATCAGAGCTTACATGTTAAATTCTGATTATCGTCAGAGGAAAATTATTTTGCTCAATCTTCAAAATTTATGTAGATTGGCTGCTTAACTCGGGTGCCTATTTTGTTTTATATTTGGCAAGAAACTACTTAATAGGATGAGTACCCTAATTGTCACAAACTGCTTGATAGTATGTTTCTAATTTATTTCAATGGTTGTATTTCTAGGACATGGTTGATAAATTTGGATGTAAAAGCCAAGTTTGGACTCCTCTAATCAGTAAACTACACATGCAATGTGACTGAATATGTAATTCAGAACTGTAAGATGTTGTGTGTATATACATATATGTACACATACACATAAGGTATACATAATACATATGTATGTATATACACAAAAATACTCATATAAATGTGAATATATACACATATGAAATATTAAAATAATTTGGTACTTAAAACCAGAAATTACTTTTGGAAAACCATTTTCCTTTTTTCCTAAGCTGAGATATTTTCCATTAGTCTGTTTTCACTTGTTTGTTTAGGCCTGGGAAAGTCAACATGAGGTAGTACTTACAGATGTCAAGGTTTAAGATCATACAAATCCATGTCTTTTGATCCCTAATACCTAGAAGAGTGATAAACATATATTGAACAGTGACAAATGAATGAACAAATGAGAAAACAATGGCTTAAACCAGGAGTCTGCAAACTGTTGCCCTGCAGGCCAAATCCAACCTGTCACCTATTTTTCTACAGTCCTGAATCTAGGGACGATTTTTACATTTTTAAATTGTTTTTAAAAACCAAGAGGTTGATAATATTTTATGACACGGGAAAATTGTAGGAAATTGAAATTTCATGAATAAGGCTTTACTAGAAAACAACCGTGTGTCTGTTTAAGTATTGTGTATGGCGGCTTTTGTGCTGCAGTGGGAGTTACGTAGTTCCAACAGAGACCATACGGCCTACAAAGTTGACAATATTTACTATCTGGTCCTTTACAGAAAGTTTACTGATACCTTAGTTTAGACAGATTAAGTGTCTTGCTTAAAGTGCTACAAAAATGTAAATGATAGATTTGGAATCAAAAACCAAGTGTTTGGACTCCAAATTCTGTACCTTTTCCTTCATATTATTCTAAGCCCAGAAAATTGATTTTAGTTCTGGGCTGTAGGTCTTGGTTCCTGCTTTAGAGGTTTCTCGGTTTTAGGCAGAACTGGATTTGACTCAAAAGTTTATTCAGGACTGGCTACATAATTTGTGGGTCTCAATGCAAAAGAAAAATGCCTGGCACTGGCCATGGGCTCGCAGCTCCAGTAGACCCCCCACCCCCATCCCCAGCAGGGCAGACAAGAAATTCTGGAGCTGCGGATGCGCTAAATATGGAGTGCCGTGGAGCTGCCAATTCCAGGCAAGAAAGGCCACTGCCTTCCACCTCCCAGCAGAGGGCGGCAGTGATCAAGGAGAGAGGGACGGTCCACTGAAGGCTGGAGAACCAGGGGAAAGAGAGAGAAGGCAAACAGGAGCTGAAGCTCCAAGCCCCTGGCTCTTACTTCATTGTCCCATCGGACTTTATTACAAAATATAAATTCAAAAGTAAAGTTACTAAGAATCTCAAGGCATTAATCACAGAGCATTAAACCCCAAGTGTGGGAGCTTTCTGAGTTTGGTCACACTGGTTGTACTTCCGCAAATCTAAATTACTGCATAGTAAGACATGATGTCTTCACAAGTTAAAGAATCTCTCTGAGCCCCAGTTTACACAGTGACACAATGTGATTAATGATATCTATCTCAAAAAGCTTGGAAGTTGCAACAGACCATGCATATAAAGCAGGCAGCAATGTTCTTGGCTACTTATTTTTCAATTTCCTGTACTTCCTTCTAGGACTAAATCAAGAAGTAGTATTCTTATCATAAAAGACTAAATAACATTTTCCTGTTCCTAAGTTGAGACTAATTCCTTCCTAGCACAAACTTCATCAATGGTTGGATCATACATTCTCCCTCCTAAAGAGATGTGCAAATTAGAGGTAAATTGAGCCGTTAGTTAGAGTCATTTTGCTTTCTTGTGAGATAGTCTTACCCTGGGCACCCATTAGGTAGTCTGTACCCTCGAGATCTGCACATTATAAAGCAAAGGAGAAACACTCCTTGGGGCATTTTCAGACCCTTTCATTAGCTGTAGTGTGTCAGTGCAAAAAGAGTCTAGCTTGATAATTTTATAGTCACAAAAAATGTATGATGTAGCACTAAAGCTACACCAAACTTACACTAAAGCTACATTAAATCTATAATAATCCTAGATCATTCTTCAGGATTCTACGCAGCAGAAAAGGAGATCTCATCCATCTCCCTTATTATCAGCAAAGCAGTCGGCAAGCATTGTATTCTCAGATGGAGTCCATTCTAGTGTTCAGCTTCTTTGGGGGGATCTTTGTGATTCTAGGCAACCGACTCACAGCTTCAGGAAAGAAGACAATAATCCTATTCAGTCACCATAGAGAACTGAGACTATTAATAAACAATACACTCATAAAAGTACCTTTAGCAAGAGAACTGTCTCACCCATTGAGAAGTTGGTTGTTTTTAATATGAAGAAGGATTTTTTTCTTTTTTAACTTTTGCTTTTTGGGCTAAGAGTTATATAATACTGTGTCCTAGTAAATAATAATCTCCCAGAAGATTTTGTTTTTCTTCACAGTGAGTCACACTCAACATTTATTTGGAAAATAATTTGTTTTGATATGTATAAGTAATTTGTTTTTTTTCATTAAAACTTGGCATTTGTTGTGAATAATAGAAGCATCCAATGTTGAATTAAGGTGAAGCTATAGAATTCACTAATATCTTAAATTTAATTAGTTTGCAACTTGTTAAGGACTGATATTTATTGGTTTGTTGACATCTCCCATCAAATTATAACTCCAAGTTATACTTGTGATGCCTCATCTCAGAAAAGCTGACAGCACTGTGAAGAAGTAATTCACTGATCCTCCAGGTACCTCCTTGAAGAAAGAGTTTAAAAATATATATATCAACACTGTCCTACATCTTCTAAAACTAACAGTGAGAGAGTTTGAGCTAGGCATCAGAGAAAAAAACAAAACAAAATTAGAAGCCCAGTTATTCCTTTTGTACTCCAGTATCTACTCTTTCCTATCCTTAATTCTATAATTATAAATTAATGATGGTGACTTTTAAGTTATTTATATAATATCATCACAATAAAATAATACTTTATAAATTATAGGAAGAACATTCCATATCAGTGATATGTTGTAAGTTTTTTGTATGATAAGAAACATCAAAATTTTTTCACAGGCTTATTATGTTTACAAAGGATTCAAAAATACATGGATTCCTTGACACAGTTTACTAGTCAATATTAATTCCCTAAATTTCACGGTTATTCACTTTCAATAGTATTAAATAGGATTTCTTTTTAAGTTACAATTAGCTTCAAACAGTCAAATGATCTTCTGTTAATAAAGAAAGAAAAGAGTCTGACTCACACAACTAAACAGGCCAGGGGTTCAAGGTCTCACAATTTCATAAAGGCCCAGTCTTTCTCCCTATTGTCAGATCTGCTTTCCCCTGCGTTCGCTTCACTATCAAACCTTCATTGTCTGTATAGAAACAAGGCAGTCACCCGCAACTCCGGTCTCACTAGTTTAACAATGCCAACAGAACACAAAACCTCTTTTCCAATAGTCCCACTAAAAATCCTGAGATTAAGCATCATTGTAATTGTTTGATTAGCCAACCTGAGACATGTTCACAATCCAGAAGCTGAGTATACGGCAAACCCCACGTGAACCACGGGCGGGGATGGGGAAGGAAGAGGAATAGTTCCCTAAGGAAAATCAAGGTGCTGGTACTGGGAGAGAGGAGAATGGATTCTCCACAGAGAAAAATCGAAAATTTTTCTAACAGTAGAAATAGATGAATCTGAAAGATCTCAAATACATCTTGATAATGTATTATTAGAGTATTAATATTGGAAACATATTTTATATTGTCTGACAATTTTCTAATTTTTTGCCTCATATCTTCTTTTGGAAATATCACATATCTATTAAATAAAAGGTATTCAACCCATTTCTTTTTTTTAAATTACATTGAATATGTACAACTACTCCTTTGACTTAAGGCAGATAAAACATTATTACCACATTATAGTTATCATCATTGAAGAATCTTTTGACCTCTTATCTCTAATCAGTGTGTTGCATTTCTATTTGCTTATTATTATTTTTTTAGAATTTATCTTTGTGAATACTATCTGGAAAATAATAACTGAGATTATTGAACAATTTCTTTCAGAACATAAAAGACTTATTTACTTTAACACATCTTGAAAAAAAACAGATTCAAACTTCAAAAAGGTTCCACTCATTAAATAATAAAGAAAAGGAATCTTAATGATATAATAGTTTCTAATAGAAATTGACCATTAGGGAGGAAAGATGTTAAGGGCCGAGTTAGCTGCAGTAAATGATGGAGAAAGTAGAAACTAGTCAAAACACCACTCCTACAATTTTGTGTTTCCTCAATGGGAGAGGGACCCTTGCAGTGCCAGGATAAACACTTTCCCTTTGCTTTGTATTCTAGTCCTTCCAGCCACTTCAGGGATCTTAACCCATCAGCTGCCCCACACCGTTCTCTGTCTTCAACCTCTCTCCATAATCCTTTCTCTTGCTCACAACCTCTATTCTGTTATCCATCCCTATAATTGTGTCATTTTGAAGTTATATAAATGGAATAATACCATACGTGAAATTTCGAGATTGGCTTTTTTCACTTCATATAATGTCCTTGAGAGCCATCCAAGTTATTGTATATATGAACAATTTCCCCCATTTATTACTTTTTTTGCCTTTTGTTGCTTTGTAGTGGAAGAGTGTTACATTTAAATCATTGCAATATCACTCAGTAATGGACTGAAATGAAAACCAATTGAACTGTACACATGTATTATGGAAATAATAGATAAGGAAAAGAAACACAATTGAGATAACTCCCTTTATTAAAAATCTAGTAGTCTCTTCAATGGCAAAATCTAGAAGGAAAACCTAACCTGTACCTAAGTAGAGTGCATGGCTTTCTTCATTCTGTAATCTGAGTGGGTTGAAAGCTTCCTTCCTAAAAAAATACTTCCATAGATTTTCCTTAGTCCCCGAAATTCCCATTGTTAATCAATGCTTTTAATCAACTCGCAATGAAAATTCTTCTTTACATACAGTTGCATTATATGTTTGAAAGGGCATAGAGAAACTAAAATATGAATCCATTCTCCTACTAATTGTATTAACAAATATATGAGGATGCAAGCAGAGTCGAGAACTCTGATTAGTGGAGAGACTACTTTAAAGAAAATGCATTCTCAGGCCAGGTGCGGTGGCTCACGCCTGTAATCCTAGCACTCTGGGAGGCCAAGGTGGAAGGATCGTTTGAGCTCAGGAGTTTGATACCAGCCTGAGCAAGAGCGAGACCCCATGTCTACCAAAAATAGAAAGAAATTAGCTGGACAAGTAAAAATAGAAAGAAAAAATTAGCCAAGCATGGTGGTGCATGCCTGTAGTCCCAGCTACTCGGGAGGCTGAGGCAGAGGATTGCTTGAGCCCAGGAGTTTGAGGTTGCCATGAGCTAGGCTGACGCCACTCTAGCTCGGGCAACACCGTAAGACTCTGTCTCGAAAAAAAAAAAAAAAGAAAATGCATTCTCTATATGTTATTTGAAATTCTAGATGTCTGTGAAGTTCAATTACCTTAAAAACTAAACTGAAATAAATTTCATCTTTTTTCTGACTCAAAGACAAAATAGAGAGGTTTTAATATATATTTTTAAAATTACATAACGAGTCCATTTTATTTTCCTTTTAAAATACTTTCTGAACAGACATTTCACCAAAGTGTTCTGTTCTGTTCTGTTTTGAGATTTCCCAAAAACTTCTGCTCATACCTCACTACTGGTCACTTTTTTGTTTTCCTTGCCTCTTAAAATGAGAATTTGATTATATTAGAAAGGAATCTCTTCATTAACGTTAAGGTTACATTGTATACTCATTCTTCTGGAAAATGAAGAATCTTTGAATATTAGCAATTCAACAACTCAAAACAATAGTTTTTATTTTTTAATTTTTTTATTTCACATATTACAGGGGCACAAATGTTTAGGTTATGTATATTGCCTTTGCCCCACCCGAGTCAGAGCTTCAAGCATGTCCATCCCCCAGATAGTGCACACCACACCCATTAGGTGTGAGTATACCCATCCACTCCTCCCCCCTCCCATCTGCCCAACACCCAATGACTGTTACTACTATATGTGCACTTAAGTGTTGATCATTTAATGCCAATTTGATGGTGAGTACAAGTGATACTTGTTTTTCCATTCTTATGATACTTCACTTAGTAGAATGGGTTTCAGCTCAATCCAGGATAATACAAGAAGTGCTAGCTAGATCACCACTGTTTTTTGTGGCTGAGTAGAACTCCATGGTATACAAATACTACATTTTATTAATCCACTCATGTATTGATGGGCACTTGGGTTGTTTCCACATCTTTGCAATTGTGGATTGTGCTGCTATAAACATTCTAGTGCAGATGTCTTTTTTATAGAATGTCTTTTGTTCTTCTGGGTAGATGCCCAGTAATGGGATTGCTGGATCAAATGGTAGTTCTTCCTGTAGCTCTTCGAGGTATCTCCATGTTATTTTCCACAGAAGTTGTACTAGTTTGCAGTCCCACCATCAATGTATGAGTGTTCCTATCTCTCCGCATCCACGCCAATATTTTTTGTTTTGGTACTTTTTGATAAAGGCCATTTTCACTGGAGTTAAGTGATATCTCATTGTGGTTTTGATTGAATTTCCCTGATGATTAGAGTTATTGAGCATTTATTCATATGTTTGTTGGCCATTAGTCTGTCTTCTTTTGAAAAGTTTCTGTTCATATCCTTTGCCCACTTTTTGATAAGGTCGTTTGATAATTTTTCTTGCTGATTTTCCTGAGTTCTATATAGATTCTAGTTATCAGCTCTTTATTAGATGTGTAACATGTGAATATTTTCTTTCGTTCTGTAGGTTGTCTGTTTGATGATAGCTTCCTTGGCTGTGCAGAAGCTTTTTAATTTGATCAGTTCCCATTTATTTATTTTTGTTGTTGCTATGATTGCCTTTGGTGTCTTCTTCATAAATTCTTTGCCTAGGTCAATGTCTATAAGAGTTTTTCCAACATTTTCTTCTAGAATTCTTATAGTTCCATGCCTTAGGTTTAAGTCTTTTATCCACTATGAGTTGATTTTTTTCAGAGGTGAAAGGTATACCAAAACTAGAAAAGGATGCAGCAAAAAAAGAAAACTACAGACCAATATCCCTTATGAATATAGATGCAAAAATTTTCAACAAAACCCTAGCAAACTGAATTCAGGTGCTTATCAAAAAAATTATCCATCATGACCAAGTAGGCTTCATCCCAGAGATGCAGGGATGGTTCAACATATGCAAATCTATAAATGTAATTCACCACATAAATAGAAGCAAAAACAAAGACCATATGATCCTCTCAATAGACACAGAAAAAGCATTCGACAAAATTCAACACCGTTTTATGATAAGAATGCTTAACAAAATAGGCATAGACATGACTTACCTAAAAATGATACAAGCCATTTATGACAAACCCACAGCCAACATCATACTGAATGGGGAAAAATTGGAAGCATTTCCACTTAGAACTGGAACCAGACAAGGTTGCCCTCTGTCATCGCTTCTACTCAACATACTGCTGGTAGTCCTAGGCAGAGCAATCAGACAGGAGAAGGAAATCAAGGGCATCCAAATGGGGGCAGAAGAGGTCTAACTATCGCTCTTTGCTGATGATATGATCTTATATATAGAAAACCCCAAAGATTCTGCCATGAAACTACTGGAATTGATAAACAAATTCAGCAAGGTCTCAGATTACAAAATCCATATACAGAAATCAGTACCATTCCTGTACGCCAACAACAGTCAAACTGAGAACAATAGTTTTTATAAAGAGACTCAACACACTGAAGTGAACTATGAAACATCACATGGACTATTATCAAAATTTCAAATATCTAGAATTTTGTTTTAATAAAATTATTTTCTGGGGAAAAATCTCTAAAATAATGACAAGTACTATGTTATTAAAGTCAAAGAAAGTAAAATCAAATATTACCACATATGTGATTACTCTAAAATTTCTATACCAAAACAGTACCCAAATTCTTTCTGGTGGAAAAACAAGAGACTAGAAATCTCTACAGATTACAAATCAGGAAACTTTTTAAGACTTACTCCTCAGAAAACAACGTTTTTGCACTTTTTCTCTAGTGTATGAGGAACTCTGCCCCAGGAAAAAAATAGATTTTCCTTTATCAGAGACGAGAGCCAAGTAATTTTTAAAAGCTGAAAAGCTCCTCTGAGCACCATGAAACAAAGGGCACACATTCAACTACAGAACTGAAAAAACATGCTTTATAGATGCTGTAGTTGGGTCTTAATAAAGCAGAGTGCTGTGATCAAGGTTTCCAAGTTCAGACAAGCTTTTATGACCTCTAGCTTCAAAGCATGACTAACAGACTCCATTATTCAAGTGGATTTGTATAATTGAAGCCTCTGAGGTTTTACCTCCATCTGTATATCTGGAGTAATGCTAGATGTTTCCTACAAGGAGTTATAACTTAAATTCACTCAGGCACAATCTCAGAAACAAAAATATTAATAAGAGCAAAAGTGAAGATAACTTGTAAAATCTTTTTGGTTGTGCCAATGGTCTCAATAATGTAGACTAAATTTATTTTAACTTTTTAAAGATAATATTGATGTGCTTAGCTGTATTCTGTTCATGATGTTATTTATTTAACAATTTGATATTTTACATGCTAAGATATTAAATTTGAGTTGTGTTCTTCCTGAGTGTACTTTATAATTATGTCTGATGCTTATATCATATATGTGTTTTGAAGTACCTTGTGAGCAAATATAATAACTTTTTGCCATAGGTATCACATAAGCATAACACTGGCCTTTCACCATCCTGACTTTCTTTTTCAAATAGGGCAAGACATGGCACAAGTTCTTTTTTACCACACACACACACACACACACACACACACACACACAAACACACACACCACACCAAAAAATAAAACAAAACAAAACAAGAAAACACTATTATCATTCATTGCTCAAGTTCTCCTTATTTAATAATTTCATTTGGAGATGGAATATATACTCTCCTCTGAAAATATTATTTTGGCATTTTTCACTCAGAAATTCATCCAGTGGATTATAAATTCCTTAGGAACATTGATTTTATTCATCATCAAATTTCCAGCACTTAGCACACAACAGGCAGCCAATTCTTTAGATATTTTTTGATGGAGCACTCACTATGTGCTAGCATTCTTCTAGGGCTAGAGATAAGCATTAAACCAAAGTGGCTTTGACATTCTCACGGGGAGGAGACAGGCCGTAGACAGATAATTAAATAAACAACTAGTGAATTATATAAAAGCGGTATGAAGACAAAGTGGGATAAATGAGAGAGAATGCCAACTTTATAGAACTTTTTAATTTAGTAAATGAGAAAATTAAGGCTCAGAAAGGGCAAACAACTTTTCAAATCACCCAGCAAGATAGCAACATAGTCATTATTTCAATTTGAATTACAAATCCAATGTTATTTCCACAATTGAGTTCTAGCTTTCAACATTGGAACTAGGAGAAAGGTACTATTTGGTAACATTGTAAGTTCCTTCTCTTGAGCATAAAGTTTGAATTAACATCTTCTTCCTTAAATACAAATTTTTTAAGGATAGTAATTATATTTTAATTATATAAGAATATTTATTACTTTTGAAAGAAAATTACAAGTTTATCTTGCTGGAGTAGAATTTTAAAGCAGTAATTTTCTAGCAGACTGTGAAATGTCATTTCATTGGCAATTACCCTCAATTTGCTTTAATTAAAATTAAAACAATCTCATGGTAAGTATATTCAGAAATATTAATTTTTCCAGTAAATATATTATTCTTTTTAAAAGTATATTAAAAATACAAAAACAGCACACATATACAAATACAAAATGGGGGGACATGAATATAAAATTCATAAAATAAAATATAAAAATGATCATTTAACATATAAAAATGTACAACTTTACTCAAAATCAAAGAAATGAAAATTGAAAGATTAATGAACTACTTTTCTTGGTTTAGCCTTTCAAATTAACAAAGATTTGTAAATAATAATAATGATAATTTGAGAGAGGCAATTTCATATTATATCTTTGGGTTTTTTTTCATTTTTTTTAAATTTCAGAATATTACAGAGGTACAAATGTTTTGATTACATGGATTGCTTTTATACTGCTTGAGTCAAAGTTATAAGTGTGTCCATCACCCGGATAGTGTGCATTGTACCTGTTAGGTATGATTTCGCCCTTCCTCTCCTCCCCACTCCCACCTGCATGATTTCCGTTGAGTTTTACTTGCATCTGTGCACGTGAGGAATGATCAGTTAGTTCTAATTTAATAGTCAATACATGTGGTGTTTGTTTTCCATGTTATACCTTTGGCAGGATGGTTAATGGGCACAAATTTACTAGAGTTCTGTTTGATGATGCATGTCAATTATATTAAAAAATTATGTAGATTGAACTGAAGACTTTCACTTCCACAAATTTATTTTGAAGAAAAAAAATGTGAAATCAAAGATATTTTATAACTCATTGACATGTGTTGGGTCTTTTTTTGGTTTTGGATTTTGAATAGTGAATATTCAAATGTTCCTCACTTTCCCAAAGAGAAAGTTTATAATATAATCTGAATAGGAATAGAGAGATTCTTTCCCATTCTAATCAAGTCTCATTTTGGGAGAAGAGAAAAACGGCCGATAGTGAGGCATGAGCAGTTCTTGGGAAATCTTCAAAT
>NW_012146078.1:3781581-3784486 GCF_000956105.1 Propithecus coquereli | reverse complement strand
AGGTATTTCTTTGTTCTGGAATTAGATGATTTTTGTTTTCTTAATTATCATTTTTTATTTATCTAAATTTTTATAGTTGTCTAAATTGTATTATACATGTACTACCTTTCTAAAATTTGTTTTTATCTGATTGTTTTGTAACAAGTGAAACAAAATAGAATGTTTAAATGCAGAGTAACCGTCTCTACCTGGCTTTCAACCACCCACCTCTCTTCTTATCTCATTGAAATAAAAATATTAACAAGCCTGGATGGATCTTTCCACATTTGTCTTATACTTGTTTAAATTTTAATTTCTAGCTTCTTTTTAAGCAAAATAATATTCTATTAAGCCCATTATTTTGCAATACTTTTTTTCATTTAAGTTCATCATGATCATCTGAGAAGCAGCTAGATCTAATTCTATATTATTATTCAAATTATTATGTGTATTCATTATTTACACAGGTATGATTTTACTGAAATGGAAGCAAGTTATGCTGTTTTTTTACTACTATCTTTGTTTTTTAACTTCCTCTCAGTCCTATAACCCTCCAGCCATTTCGTTCCTACTCTCAGATAGTAATTTATCAACATTTGTTTCTATAATTATGCACTAATATGGGGGACATTATTAGTTTTGTGAAAATATAATATTTATATGCATTTATTTGCATCTTACTTTTATTGCTTAACACTACTTCATGGGAAGCAAGTCAACTATGTTAATCCAATCTTTTTAATAACAGCCTAATATTCCATGCTGTTGATGTGCCATAATTAATCCAACTGTTCCTCTATGGCATCCTTTTTTACAATATACTGTCAACATCCCTGAACATCCATCCTAATGAATTAGATTAGTGAAATGAATTTAACTGCTATAGGATAGATTTACAGGCTTGGTGTTACCATGTTGAAGGATATGTACCTTTTGAACTGGAATAGTGCTAAATTCTTCTTCCCCTCAAAACAGCTGTAAGAATGTACGTTTTTACAAGCAATAGATGAAACTGTATTTTCCCTGACATCCCCACTAGCAATGAGGATTATTGGCCGTCTGATGGGTATGAAATGTTATTTTATTGTTACTTTCGTGTGCATTCACTTGATTAATAATGAGTTTCATCATACTTTTATGTTTATTGGCCTTTGGATTTTCTCTCACATGAAGTGATTATCCATAATTTTTTTTAGTTCAGGTTTCTATTGCATTTTGTTGTCGTCTTGTCAATTTGTTAACCATTTTACATTGGATTTTAGACTTTAATCTACCATCCTCCTTACAAATTTTATAGCAAGAATTCTTTCTGTATTTTCTTTACAGCTTATACATTTCTGTTCCTGTTTAAGATCTCATCTATCCTTAGCTTTTACATGGAGCCTCCAAGGCTTACTTCTAAAATTGCTATTCTTTAATCCATCTGGAATTTATTTTGCATATGATGTGAAGTAGGAGTTCAACTTAGCTTTATCCTGAAATAATACCCAGCTATCTTTATTAAATAAATCACATTTTCCTCTACCAAATTGATACTATGTCATACATTAAATTTTCATTTTGCTGCAAAAAATTTGTAGAATCTTTATTTCATTTATCTCTTTATTCATTCTTATACCACAACTATGTGATCTGTTTTTAATAAGGGCTATTTGCTAAAGCAATCTTCCCTTAATAATCTTTTTCATATTCACTTAGATCTTAGACATCTGTTCTTCTTTGAGAAATTTATGTTTGTTTTATGTGTTAAAAAAACAAAACTTTAAACCTTATTCTGATTCTAGTTGCAATATTCTCCAAATATCGCATTTCATTGTTGATATATTTATGTCCTTCAATAACATTTTATAGCTTTCCATAATCTGACACAGTTTTAATAACATTTTAATGCCTGTTTTTTAAGAGCTACTAAAATGTAGTTGCAAATCCATCTTATGCTGATGCCTTTTTAATGTCATGATTTTAATATCTTTGTATTATTCAGCCCACTAATTTAATACTTGACTTACCATTCAATCATCTACTGACTTTTTATGTTCAAAAATTATGTTTGTAATTCTAGAAACAAGTTTTTTTTTGTTCTTAGATGGTTTAGGTATTTGTTGCTGTTGTTTGGTCAGATCATTTTATGTTTCCTCAAGCAGTTCTATTTCATTAGAGCATCTTTCCTAATAGTTCATTCTCTCTCTCTCTCTCTCTCTCTCTCTCTCTCTCTCGCTCTCTCTCTTGTTGAAGCTGCTTCCCTCCTTAGATATGTTGTTACATTTCTTTATATATTGAATGGCGTTCTGTTCTATCTGCTAGAATTCCTTCAACACTGGAAGCCCAGAGAGTCAATGATACACGGTGCTCTGGTGTCTTCTCTTGTAGTCAGTGGTATATTAGCAGTCAGCTTGCCAGTCTTCCAAAGCATCTGGAGGCAGCTCTCTGCTTCTCTGTTCCCTTGTGCTCTTCCCGCCTTTGGGGCAGAGAATTTAGCTCACCTGTCTAGCTACTCCTTGGCCCACTAGAGACAAAACATGGAGACCTGATGAACTCTTACCATAAATATCAGTCATCTTCCTTTCCTGAAATTCCAGGGATCTTCATGGATGAAGTTTTTCCTAAAACAGTTTTGTTTTGATCTTTACCCTAGAGCCCTCCAACACTGCTTCCAGGCCTTTCTCCAAAATAGGATGAAAGCCATCTAATAGATGGATCCCCTAGCCAGTCTGAATAGTAGACTCAGAAAAGCGAATGAATTTAATTTGATATTGAGAGTGGGAGGAAAGTGGAGAGCATTAGGCTTCCACGTTTCTGGAATCTTTTTTCTCCATCTATTGTATTACCTTTTGTTGTTGTTGTTGTTTGAGACAGAGTCTCACTCTGTTGCCTGGGCTAGAGTGCCGTGGCATCAGCCTAGCTCACAGCAACCTCAAACTCCTGG
>NW_012146078.1:3778413-3781531 GCF_000956105.1 Propithecus coquereli | reverse complement strand
CAGCTAATTTCTTTCTATTTTTTTTTTTAGTAGAGACAGGGTCTCGCTCTTGCTCAGGCTGGTCTCGAACTCCTGAGCTCAAACAATCCGCCTGCCTCAGCCTCCCAGAGTGCTAGGATTACAGGCGTGAGTCACCACACCCAGCCCATTGTATTACTTAAACAGTCCTTTTTTCTTATCCATGCTTTCACCTTCTGTGGTGTTAGTTACCCTCAGTCAACCTCAATCCAAATATATTAAATGGAAAATTCCAGAAATAAACAATTCATAGGTTTTAAATTGCATGTAGTTCTGAGTAGCGTGATGAAATCTCCCAGCATCCCACTCCATCTCCCCCAGGACTTGAATCATCCCTTTGTCCAGTGTATCCACACCGTCTATGCTACCCAACCGTTAGTCACTCAGTAGCCCTCTCAATTATCAGATTGACTGTCGAGGTATTGCCATACTATGTTCAAGTAACTCTTATTTTATGATAATGGCCCCAAATCACAAGATTAATGATGATGGAAATTCATATATGCCCAAGAGAAGCCATGCTTCCTTTGAGTGAAAAGATGAAAGTTCTTGACTTAATAAGGAAAGAAAAATAATCTTATTCTGAGGTTGTGAAGATATACAGTACAATAAGATATTTTGAGAGACCGCATTTGTATAACTTTTATTACAATATATTGTTTTGATTGTTCTATTTTATTATTAGTTATTGTTAATCTCTTACTGTGCCTAATTTATAAATTCAACTTTATCATAGGTATGTATATATAGAAAAACATAGTATGTATAGGATTAGGTACCATCCATGGTTTCAGGCACCCACTGGAGATCCTGGAATTTATCCTTCATGGATAAGAGGGGACTACTGTAATCAGAATAAAGTAACATTTAAAATTAGGTATGGGGACAGATAGTATATCCAAAATTTCTGTACCTTACACTCAATTTTGCTATGAACCTAAAACTGCTCTAAAAAATAAAATCCATTTTTTAAAAAATTAGAAATGTAGAAGTAGATATATTTGAACATGATTTAAAAGTTTAAAATGTTAGACTTAATTGCCTTGTATAACATAGATTTGACATTTATACCTGTTCATTGTGGCATATACAAAACAAAACTGCTTTCTACAAAGAATTTATTTCAACATTAGTGAGGAAGACAAAGCTGCAGTCAGCTGGTAATGCATAGTTATTAAACCAAAAAGATAAAATTTGTTTTAAAACTGTTAGAATATGCAGCTAACCACTTTTCTCCTAAATATGTGCCAATGTAAATATATGCATTCAAACAATGTAACGTCTTAGAAAACGGTACAACCTGTATGCATATCTCTAAGAAGGAAATAAAAGGCACCTAACCTGCTCTTATATAATCCAATAGGTACGTCCCCACGTTAAGTTTTTACCCTCTGAAAATCTTAAAACACAGTCCTTGGGCATTATTATTAACAGTAAAAAGGGTGTGTACCAGGTTCCATTGATTATGGGAATGCTTGCATGGTGTTACAGTTTAGGTTAGCCTTTTATTTCTCCAGACTCAGCATTTTTTATGCCTTGCTCTATTTATTTATGATATTGCTCTACCTAGGACTAGTCTATGAAACTAAGAAATTAATTTATCATGTTCACTTTTGCTGAATATTAGGTAGAATGGAGACAAACAGGAAAAAATTATCTTACAATTCTCAGAAAAACAATTTGACAGATATATTTACATTGTATCTAATTAAAATGTTTTCCAATAAAAAGAAAAATTCCAAGCAAACTTGTCTAGTTCCAGTAAAAAATGAATATGGATTACTAAATCACCATAATTTGTATTCCAAATGCATACTATGACAAATAGAAAGAATAGCAAGTATATAATCTATGTTTTTAAAATTAATGCCCTTATCTAAAACCAGCCATACAGATTTATGACACATGACAAATATCTTCCAATAGAAATCATGGTCCTAATGATGTTTTTTTTTTTGATAATAAATAGGCCTAAAATAGAAAAATTGGAAATAACTAATTATGAAGAAGGTATTTTAATGTCTTTTAAATGTCCATGATTTCTACCCCAAGTCTTTTTAAAGACTTTATTCTATTAGAGCAATTTTAGTCCCACAGAAAAATTCAAAGGAAGGTGTAGAGATTTCCATATACCCCTAAACAGGCATAGCCTCCCCCATTGTCAACATCCCCCACCAGTGTTGTAGATTTGTCACAACTGATGAGCCCACATTGACACATCATCCCGATAATTTACATTAGGATTCACTCTTGGTGTTGTACATTCTACGGGTTTAGGCACATCTGCAAATCCCTTTTGCCATGTAAGGTAACATTCAAAGGATCTGGGGATTAGAGGATGAAAATCTTTCAGTAGTTATTATTCTGCCTACCACAAGGTGCAATACCAATATCACTATTATTTTTATTATTCAAGTAAATTTTTTCAGTATTCCAATGCCATAAAGTAAAATACTACTACTAGTAAAGAAAACTGGTAAAGTGTAGTATTACTTTATCACTCCTTTAGTAAGGAATACAATAGTAAAAGGAGAAAGAATCATAATCAATTCTTTACACCCCCCCCAAACTCAGGCCCTGTTCTAATTACTTTCAGTATATCTTAAAATGATTTTTTGTGGATAAAGGAGTTAACGGCTTGAGAAATACACACAACTTTACTGAGCAAAGTCATATATAGAGCACTATAAGTTTGTATACCTAAAGCATGTGTCCAAACCTGAATAGGCCTATCTCAATGTGGCCCATGATCCCCTATGAATGTCTGCTGAAACCTAATTGTCTGTACTGGGGACTGAGTCAATAAAAACTTCTCCCTCAGCCACCATGTTATATCGGTTTGCCTGGGAAGACAGTGCTAACATTTTCTAACCTTTTCTACCTCTTGGGCTTGTCTTTCTACCTATATGAAATGTCCTCCACATCAGTCCACCTTCTTCCTGACTATTGTTTACTTCTTAAAGATTTATTTTAATCCCACGTCCCACATGAACTCTTTCTTGTATATCAGTGCCTATATATATATATTTTTTTTTTTTGAGACAGAGTCTCACTGTGTTGCCCAGGCTAGAGTGCCGTGGCATCAGCCTAGCTCACAGCA
>NW_012146078.1:3767462-3778253 GCF_000956105.1 Propithecus coquereli | reverse complement strand
ATTTTTAGTAGAGATGGGGTCTCCCTCTTGGTCAGGCTGGTTTCGAACTCCTGAGCTCAAACAATCCGCCCGCCTCGGCCTCCCAGAGAGCTAGGATTGCAGGCGTGAGCCACCGCGCCCGGCCTCAGTGCCTATTATTTTGAGGCACTAAAGTACCATATTTGTGGATGTGGTTCAATTCTTGCAAGTACCTGCAGTTGCTTGTAAAATTAATTTTATCTGGAAAAGATAGATATTCTGTGTTTTTTACAGTGATATCTTTTGTGTAGCCTGCACTCATAGCCTCCTTTGTCACTAAAACCAAGTGTGATATCTTTACTAAGAATGATAAAGGGATGGTTTACCATAAAAGTTAGCACTTACTTTGTAATAAGTCTAACTGCTTCTAGTTCCTTTGCAAACCTGGACTGCAAAAATCACAGATCTCAGACAAGCGGTTTCCTTCTTCAACAGTCCATTTCCTTCATTGAGTTTAAGAGATTTTGACACAGGAATTCATTATTGCTGTTCATCGCTGTAGCACATTATTCTTAAGTAAATGGCCAATCAGACTAAAACTTCATAAATTGGCCTGACTCAGGATCTGGAGATAAGGCCAACCAGACAACTGTTTTCTTAACATGCAGTATGTCATTCCACAGACACAGGAATGAGGTAGTAATAGAATGTTGCTTCTACAGGAGAACTACAAAAAAAAAAAAGTCATCCTTAGAGCCTTATGACATTGATTGGTTTTTATAGCTAAAATCCTAAGGAATCATTGAGGCCATAAATTGAAGGAAGCAAACATTCTTGCTTTTGTGTTTTGCAGCTAAGGAATTCTATCATCTATTGCGTTGACATTTACTTCTAAAGATTAAGTTCCTGCCTAAAATAACATCATTATCAATATGCCAGAGAGCAATATAAATCAAATTTCTGAGAGAGGGATAGGCTGGAGAAGAGTTGGTCTATAAATTGGTCTAAAGTGTGATCTGTGAGCCCAACATCTTTGGCATTACCTGGGAGTTTATTAGACATGTAGAACCTTGCTCCAACCCAGATCTGATAAATCAGAATCTACATTCTAACGAGATCCCCAGGAGGTTCACTCAGCACATTAAAATTTGACAAACACTGCCCTTGAGAGTAGTTTTTCCATGTATATAGTTCTATTAAAGCAAACAGACCTTTCTTTACTTGCATTTGTTTAACACCTGTCTTAATAAGTGTTAATAAGTGTTCCCCTTTCTCTAAATTCTTACAATTATTTTCTGCACAATTAATTTTGCAAGCAAATTGCATGTTTTTCTGTTGTTTCTACTGATTTCATTTGTATCTGTTGCTAGTACCCAAAGTAGCGTCTTAGATATAGTTGCTAGGGTGATTAGTACATATAATTGACATAGTTGCCTTGCATGTAAATTCATCCTGATTTTAAAATTCTGCTGTAGGTAGTGCCTTAATACTACCTTGCATAACAATGTTCATTGTTTTAGAAACAACTTGGAGATGGATTATATCATTTTATCTTAACATACCTCAACGTGCTTTGCCCATAAATAAGGCCCTTAATACTTACCAAATCAAATGTTATATACAAACAATCACACAATGAAAGCATATTAACAAAACTGTAATTGTCTCAGGAAATGAACTCATATTAGCTTTCTGTCCTTGGAGCAGCCTGGCATACTACCTGTGGTTCAGGATTCAACAGTGCTCAGTAAATTTAAAAAGCTGCTGAAGAGGCCGGGCGCAGTGGCTCACGCCTGTAATCCTAGCACTCTGGGAGGCCGAGGCGGGCGGATTGTTTGAGCTCAGGAGTTCAAGACCAGCCTGAGCAAGAGCGAGACCCCGTCTCTACTAAAAATAGAAAGAAATTAATTGGACAACTAAAAAATATATAGAAAAAATTAGCCGGGCATGGTGGCGCATGCCTGTAGTCCCAGCTACTTTGGAGGCTGAGGCAGTAGGATAGCTTGAGCCCAGGAGTGTGAGGTTGCTGTGAGCTAGGCTGACGCCACGGCACTCACTTTAACCCAGGCAACAAAAGCAAGACTCTGTCTCAAAAAAAAAAAAAAAAAAAGCTGCTGAAGACATGGCATCTGGTGCAATAAGTGCAAGAGAAGCACGGGGTTTCTGAGGCAGAGCCCGTTTGCTCTCCACCATGGCCTCCCTCCCTCCTGCTGCATTTACACAGGCATACGCCACTGAGCTTTAACTTAATTCATTCAGCCTAGGCCATGTCTTGATGTAGGCAAACAAATGCTTACTTGTGATTGAGATACGCTCAATCCCCCCATTAAGATTTCAATTCTGGTCCTCAATAAAGCTAGGAAAAAAATAGATATTACTCTGTGTGTATTTTCATCCAGAGACCAAAATCATGAATATTTACGCCTTGGACTAAATTGATAACTCTTTAGTAAACCAATAGATTCCAAAACAAAAACAGAAACAAACAAAAAAAACAAGAATAACAAAAAGAGAGGAATATGAACATTTAATTTTTTCTACAAACGTGGTTCCTAAGAATGCACTCTTTCAGAAGTAATCACTTATGAAAAGTATATACTTGGCATGGAAAGTAACAAAGAAAATTTCAAAATGCACTGAGTAGATCTAGGACTTTGCTGAGAAATTGGTATCACAATAATTAATCTCAGTGTATTATTTTACATTAATAACATTTTAGATAGCATATGCATTTTTAAAGTGAAAATGGAAATTTTTAAATGAAATATGGGTAGTTGTGAAATCAACTCTCTTTGTAGATTGAAAGCAATAATCATATCTTAAAACTTACCATACAAGTCGATAAGTAAAAGGGTGATTTTTATAATATGTGAATACATTGTATCATTGAAATACTGGGTTATAGTATTGTTATTGTTTAATTGAGGCATAACATACATTGGGTTGTAGTTTTTGTAGAACATTATGCTGGATTAGGAATTCTTTCACTGGCCTTTCTTTGTAGAACTTTGACATCAGGCCACATATATTAACATATTCAACATTTCTCCTTTGGCATTTACCCTTTTCTTCTCTATCTATTGTTATTATTTCCTAGATTCAAAATTATTCTTGGTTGCTTTGAAAAACTAACCTCTAGATTGAATTTTATATTAAAATTTCCCTTTTATCATCAGGGAAGTAAGACACAGAATGAGATATCCATTTTTTCAGTTTTATTAAGGTCCAGGCTTTGAATCAGAACAGGATATTGAATTTATCTCAATCACAGTTCAGTATTTGTTTGTTTGCATAAGAAAATGTCATAATAATTGGAATATTTAAATTTTGTTCTCAGGAACCTCTGGACTCAGTGAGATGTCGAATAAATAACTGCAGAAGAGAATGGCAAAGTGACTTACTTTGACTTACATACAAAATATCATTGTCAATTCAGAGACCATTGTACCTAAGAAAATATGAAATTTTGGCTTTTGTTCATGGACAAAAAATTGAGATTGTGGCTCCACTTGTTTTATTAGGAGTTAAATTCACCCTTTGAGAACATTTTTTTCACTCTTTCTATCACTATTTATACTACAAATGTTTTGAATGATGCCTAACTAATTAAATTATAAAATGAAGCCCCAGAAGTAAGGATGAAGAGTTTTACCTCTGAAAATGATAAATCCCTTAATCCTCAATTAGAAAAAAAAATTAAAATGATTGCCACATCCATTCTGTGCTTTTACAAGGGCAGTATGTTTATAAATATTACTAATAATCATTATTGAGTTTTACCTAAATAGATACGCAGGCCATTTTCTGCCCTTGCATAGAGTTACAATGTTCAACATGCCTCACAGTCTTTAGTATACGAGATTTAAATTTTTCTTGCTAAAGTTTAAGGCCTTAGAGCTAATAAATATTTGAGAAATAAATATTTTCTCTTTCCCATTGCATTGTGAAAATTAGATGGCCAATTTCTTTCCATAGCTGTCCTACTTACATAAATTTGTGTTTTCCCAAACTTTTGTTGATAATAATTTTTATCTATTGGTTTTTCAGGTGTACTTCTTTGAATTATATTTTAGGTAAGTGCTCTAGGGACTGTATTCTCAACTTTTCACAATCTAGTTACAATCAATATTATACCACTTCACATAAAATATAAAAACCATGTAGTTATATAGATCCATTTATTTCTTCATCCTTTATCCCATTCATGTGTATCACATTTATATATGTTATAAACCCTGCATTCAAATGTTATAATTTTACTTTAAGCTATTATTTATATTTTAAATTAATTAAGAGGGGAAAGAATAGCCTCTTATATTTGTATACATATTTACCATTTCTGATGCGCTTTATCCCTTCCTGAAGAATCAAGTTTCCCTCGAGTATCACTTGCCATCTTCCAGAATAATGTCCTTTAGCATTTTTCTGTAGCACTACTCTACTTGCAAGGAATTTTCTTTGTTTCCTTTTGTCTGAAAATGTCTTTAACTTGTCTTCATTCTTTAAAAATATTCTCAATAGATATAGAATACTTGGTAGACAGGTCACCAGTCTCATGCAATTTCAAAATCCAACCAAGCAAATTTTATTTGTTTTCAATACCTGAAAAGAGTCTTCCATAATTTGGCCATCACTCTCTGGAATCAGGATCCAGAGTAATCCTTCCTTTTTGTGAAAAATAATATGTCTTTGCAGCTGAGTAGTTTTGTCATCTTACCTGTAGAATTGTGGGAGACTAGCAGCCTACCTTTATTTCGTACTTCCTCTTTCCTCTATTATTCAAATTGGCAGTGTTTCTGCTGGTATAAAATTGTCAAGGCCCATACTTGGGTGTCCCATGTATGTCACACAAATTCACTCCATTACACAAGAGGCTCCTCCACAAATCATCCTTCCTAGAAACCAGCACTTCCAGGATGATCTGTTCTCTTCTGGCTACCATTATCTCTGATGAAAAGTCTGCAGTCATTGAAACTGTTATTGTTCTCTGCATAAGGTATGATTTTTCTCAGACTTCTCTATTTTTGACTTCTGATAAGATTAGCAAAATGTTTTCCAACCACACCCTCACTTGTTTTTTTAATTAACTATAAATTTATTTTTTTTTAGTTTTTTTTATTTCAGCATATTACGGGGGTACAAATGTTTAGGTTATATGTATTGCCATTGCCCCACTCGAGTCAGAGCTTCAAGCGTGTCCATCCCCCGGCCTCACTTGTTTTGGATTTTGGTTTTTGTTTGTTTGTTTGTTTGTTTTCAGAGCACATTTTCCTGACAGTGACTCTTAATTTTGGCATCATTTGCAATCTGGATAGATTGAGAATTTCCAAAGTCATCAAATCCTTGTCCTTTGTGTTTAATAGGTTTGTACCATTTTCTCTCTTTCCTCTCACATTTTCCTATAAGCAACAAGAAGAAACCAGGGCCTATCTTCAACATTTGCTTGGAAATCTCCCACAGCTAATTACTTACAAGTTCTACTTTCCACATAACTGCAAAACATAATTCTGCTAAGTTTTCTGCCACTATATGTATCAAGAATTTCCTTTTTCTCTGGTTTTTAATAACATGTTCCTTATTTCTTTCTGAATTCTCACTAGTAGAGTTGTTAACATCTATGTTTAGAAGTAATCTAGGCTTTTCCTGTAATAATTCTCAAAATTCTTCCACCTTCCCCTCAGTGCCCAATTCCAAGGCCACTTCCACATTTTTAGGTATTTGTAACAGCAGCACCCCACTTCCAGTAAAAAGGTCTATATTAGTTTTCTACGGCTTTTGTAACAGATTACTGCAAATTTAGTGGATTAAAACACCACATATTTATCTTACACTTTAGGACATCAGAAGTATGAAATGGTTCTCATTGGGCTATAACCAAGGCACCGGCAAGACTGCATTCCTTTCTGGTGCCTCCCCCAGGAAGAATCTATTTTTTACTTTTTCCAATGTCTTTATGGAAGCTGTCTGCATTCCTTAACTATGAGTGGTTGCTGGAACTGTTTGCTGGAACATGGAGTTTGCATATTCAGATTTAGTTGACACTAACAAACAGCTTACCAGAAAGTTGATATCAATCAACAGCAGTGAAAGCGAGTTTCATTTGTTGAAAAGCCTTTCTAAACTTTAGTTGCTTTTATGATGTAAACCAAGAAAATTTTTCCAATTAAGTTTTCTCATTCTAACTTCCTTAATTCAGACATTTTGTCTCTAAAATGAAGACCAATGAGGCACATGAGAAAAATGAAGAACAATTCTTTTTAAAATAACTTCAATAAACCAATAATCCAGTGTTTTAAAGGAGTGTCAAATAATGGTCCACTGTTTCTCAAACTCCTGACCTCAAGAAATGCTCCTGTCTCGGCCTCCCAGAGTGCTAGGATTATAGATGTGAGCCACTGCACCTGGCTACTGTTTCTAACTAGAATGCTCAAAATAAGAGCCTCAGACACAAAAGAAGATATTTTGTACTGAGGTGTTACAAATATAAGTCCCACTTGAAGTAGGGTCTGAATGTTTATGCAGTTGGGTAAAGATGTAGAGCTGCTAGTCAGAAAAAGACTGGATTCAGAGTCCTATTGGAGAGAAACTAGTCAAGGTAATTAATTTTTGTTATAATACATCCATGAGCAAAATCATAAACACTTTAAATGAAAATGGCCAGCTGCTTTAGAGTGCCTTTTGAGCATATGAAAATATATCCTTTCCTCTGCTACAGGCATCACCAGATTTTACCCAATACTATGACCTTCACACTAAGAGAATTCAGAAATTGACCTAAAGGTATACTTCAGAAAATAAGATGTTCACTTTGATTATGCTTTCTACTGGAATATTCCTTATAGTCAATATTTTTCTCTATATATAATTGCAAACAAAACTTCAAGTGCATTTCCTGCAAAATATGAATATTTGTTTTCTTACAGTTATTCACTAGTTTTTCTTAAGCCAGTGACTTCCAAAGGGTAGAGAAATTGTTTGGGTTAGAATTTATTTCAGAGGCATACATGAGCACAACAGTGTGTGTGTGTGTGTGTGTGTGTGTGTGTGTTTTCAGGGAGCAAGGTTGTTGAGGTAAAAGGAAGAGGCATAGTACCACTTTTCTATATTTCTATAAAGAACATTAGCTGAACTTGAAGGGAAAGTCAACTTAGACAATTGAGGTTATAAACAAAATATTAATGAAATATGATTATTGCAGGAAATTAATTGAACTGATTTATGAGAAGTGTTATAACATAGAATAAAACAAAAACAATTTCAATACTAATCTGTCTTAAGTATTTTTTCAAACACCAAGCAATTCAATATTACATATCTCAGTAGGAAATCTCTGTTCAAGCTCACTGCTTCCTCTGTAAGCATATTAGCACGATGATGTTGGATTCATGTAGTTTTGCATTTTCCTTTGATGAGAATATGGTAGTAATAATGTCAACTTCTTAGAGAACATAGAAGTACCAAATTTTCTAATCTTTCACTGCACATTGAAATGTTATCCTCTCCCTCTCTCTCTCTCTCTCTTCTTTCTCTTTCTCATGTTTTCTTTCTTTTTTCACACACTAATGCAAAAATCTTCAAAAAAGTAAAAATGTAAAAAAAAGATTCATATTTTATTTGCTCTAGCATGGGACAAAATCTTTTAAGGGGAGAAAATGGAAAACTATATTTAAAAATCTCAAAGGAAAATAGATCCTCCAAGAAGATGAATTGTATCTTCAATCTCTGAGTGACATCCCTAGCAAACCAATATATATACGCCCCCAAGGAGTATGCAATCCTCACTATAAGAAATTAAACAGGTACTACTGAATAAAAATCTATAAATTATTCCATTTAATTTGGAAATTTTTTGCTTAAATAATATCAAATTCTACTTAATTCATATTACTAAAGTGTTCTAATTTTGATCCCTGGAGAAATTCAGTATGGTTGAGGTTGAAATGGTACCAGTTTGTACCTAATAATAGGGGTCTTGATCTATTGTTCCATCAGAAAACGTCTTTATATCTGGATTTTATTTCACAACTTCCTTGAAAGCTCCTTGTCTAAATCATTAATTAAAGATTTGTATTTAAATTGTGATTATGATGAACATATGAAATAATATAGATTATTTTGCTGTGGTTTATGATCTGATTTGCCTTACAATTTCCATTAGTTATTTTATGTTTTGGTATTTTCCTTCCTGTTGTTTCTTATGTTGCTGCTAACATTTTGCTCTTCTCCATCCTACAATGTTAATCAGCCCCATCAATTCATCTAATAAAATATGTACAATTTCTGACACTTTCTTTAGAATATGATTTTGTTGCCATGGTGGCTTTTAGCTTGGAGGCTTCTGACATTTGTTGGATCTCATTGTTTCTTCTAACCCTTTTAAAAATTTTTTATGACAAAATAAGTGCATTTCACTCAAATTAACATTAACAAATCCATGAAGAACTATAGAGAATTAATCAGATTAATTATATAATTTTTTTTCCTATTGAAATTTGGGTTAATGTGATTTTTTTTAACATGTGATAGTTAATAATACTTCTTAAAGAATCTTTTTAGAGAAAGAAAAGTTTGGCTAACAAGGATATGCTAAAATAAAAGAATGAGTGCAAAGCAAATCTTGGTAGCAGATTTTCTTAAAATTTTTTTGTCCCTAATGACATTTGATATCTCTGATTGTACTCTGCTTTTTTAGGTGCAATATCTATCTAAATTATCATAAAATTGCAAATTTTCAAAGCCTCAGAAAAATATATATATAATTTTAGGTAAGGAGTACTTACTCAAAAAACCTTCAGTAAAAGTCGTCACAGGGAGCAAGATATTACAAGCTTCTGAAAATGGACCCAGCATACATCTTTAATTAGGAAATTACATGCACAATCCCAGAGAAGATGCATCCTCAGAAAAAGTTTGAAAGGCCCCAGAATCAAGCTGGGAGGGTTGGTGAGAGTCTTCTCCTGTACAAAGCCAATCTATAAAGACTGGGAGAAGTGGATGCTTTATCAAATACACAAATCCCAGTAAAAGATAACAAAGCATGTGAAGAAACAGGGAAACATGGCCCAATTAAAGCAAAAATAAATCTTCAAAAGCCAACTCTGGAGATCTGTGAATTACCTGACAACAAATTCAGAATAACTGTTGTTAAAGCTTAATGAGCTACAAAAAAAAAAAAAAAAAAAAAAAACACAGGAACCTAAACAAATTGAGAATATCAAGAAATAGATAGAAATTATTAAAAAAAGAGAAATTCTAGAGATAAAGAATATAATAACTGAATTCAAAAATTCACTATAGAAGTTCAACAGCAGATTGATCAAACAGAATAAAGAATCAGTGAACTCAAAGACAGCTTATTTGATATTATCAAGTCAAAGGAGCAAAAAGAAAAAAGAATGAAGAAAAGCCTATGGGAGTTATGGGACACCATCAAGTGGGAAAATGTAGGCATTCTAGAAGTCCCAGAAAAAGAAGAGACAAAAGTTCAGAAGGCTTGTTTGAAGGAAACAATAGCTGAAAACTTTCCAAATCTGAGTAAGGAAATGGACATCGAAATTCAATTAGCTTAATGAATTCCAACTGGAATGAACCCAAAGAGGCCCACATCTGGGTATATTATAATCAAATTGTCAAAAATTGTCAAAAATTACAGGCAAAGAGAGAATCTTGAAAGCAGCAAGAATAAAAGCAATTCATCACATACAAGAGAACTCCCAAAAGATTATCAGCTAATTTTTCTGCAGAAATTTTGTAGACCAGAAGGAGTATCCAGATATGTGAGGCAAATATTGAATTAAAGAGAGAAACAAACAGTAGCACAATAATATTAGAAGATTTCAATACCTCACTCTCAATAATGGATAAAACAACCAGAAAAAAAAAATCACTAAGAAAACAGAGGATGTTAACAACACTGTTAATATATACTTATTGAATCTAACGGACATATACAAAACATTCCACCCAACAACAGTAGAATAAATATTCTTTTCTAGTGCATAAGAACATTCTCCAGGATAGGTCACAAAACAAGTCTGAACACATTTTAAAAGACTGAAATCACAGGAAGTATCTTTTCTGACCACAATTAAATGGAACTAAAAATCAAAAGAAAAATTGGAAAATTCACAAATACGTGGAAATTTAACAGCATACTCTTGAATAACCTATGAGTCAAAGAAAAAAGTTACAAGGGAAATTTAAAAATATCTTGAGAAACATGAAATGAAAAACACAACATACCAAAATTTATGTTTGAAGCAAAAGAAATATTAAGAGAGAAATTTATAGTAGTAAACACCTACAATAAAAATCTCAAATCAACAACTTAACTTTACAACTCAAGTAACAAGAAGAACAAACTAAACCCAAATTTAACCAAAAAAATGAGATAATAAGGATTAGACCAGAAATGAATGGAGAACAGAGAAAATAATAGAAAATCAACATAACATAAGAGTTGGTTTTTTGAAAAGATCAATAAATTTGGCAAATCCTTAGCTATACTAAGACAAAGAATATAAGACTCAAATAACAAAAATTAGACCTTAAAGAGATACTACAATTCATGCCACAGAAATAAAAAAGATTATAAGAAACTCTTATGAAAAACTGTATGTCAAAAATTGGATAACCTAGAAGAAATGGGTTAATTCCTAGAAACATACAACGTACCAAAATTTAATCTGAAGAAATAGGAAATCTGAACAGACCTATGACTTGTAGGGGGATTGACACTGTAATCTAAAAACCTCCCAACAAGGAGAAGCCCAGGACCAGATGCCTTCACTGGAAAATTCTACCAAAATTTCACAGGAGAATTAATACT
This sequence comes from Propithecus coquereli, assembly GCF_000956105.1. Lineage (NCBI taxonomy): Eukaryota > Metazoa > Chordata > Mammalia > Primates > Indriidae > Propithecus > Propithecus coquereli. Next base: position 3,767,467 of record NW_012146078.1, on the reverse strand, counting down.
AACCC
>NW_012146078.1:3759806-3761657 GCF_000956105.1 Propithecus coquereli | reverse complement strand
TTGCGTATGTTGATATAGAAAAATACAAGATGTTTAGTGAGTTAAGATTTCTCGAAAGGAACCATAATTTTGCCACATACAAGTTATAGGACACTAGCCAGATTATATTACCTTTCCAAGCCAGTTTTTTCTTACCGTTGTTGTTTGCAATAAAATAAAATAGGATAATGTTACCTGCCACATAGTATATGGTAAGGATTGAATGGGATAATGTGCCTGAGTTATCTAGCTCTCGTGCCCAATAATAGTAGACAATGAATTTTCTCATTCTTTTTCCTTTCCCTTTCAATTCACTAAACAATAATTGGGTGCCCACTGATGCATGATGCTGGAAAATCATTCCAAAACTATAGGTAAAGTGTTTTTTAATTATATGAGAATTTATTTAAGAAAATATTAATTTTCATATAAAAGGTAATGATGATTATGACAATGTGCTAGGCACTTTATATGCATTATAGACTTATATCTTATCATTCTGACAACAAACATGAGGAGGGCACTATTATTATTGCCTTTACCAATAACAAACCTAAGATTTAGAGAATCTAGGTAACATCTAAGGCCCAAACTAGTAAGCACAAAGTCTGAACTGACTCCACTTCTCATGCTAACACTCAACCTCCCAACTGCTATTATACTCTACTGTATATTGAAGATTAATTCAAATGTATAAATCAGGCTTGCAAAGAAAAAGAAATTAATAAAAATGTGAACAGTCTTTTTCTCTGAATAGGGGTGAGAGAAAGGGGATACATGTAGAAAAGCTCTTTCCTTTCCTTCACAGTTCTAAATTTCCACCTCTTTCCAGACCTCAAGTAAAACAAATTTTATAAAGTTTATCCAGTCTCTCTCTCAGTTTTAATATCTTGGCATTTAAGGCTTTCCAAAATGATTTATAAATGAGAAACAGGCATAGGCTTGCATGATTGATATTGGCTTTAATGGAAAAGGGAGAATGAATTGGGCCGTGATAAATGAGTTAAGATTGAAAAGACCAAGAATGTAGGAGATGACTCAGAGGCAGAAATAAAGAGAACATTTTTGTGAACAATAATAAAATTAGACATTCTAGAGCAGAGGTTTTGATTTGAATAGATTAAGTTGAAAAACCTAAGAAGTCCAGTGTATAACTTCGGACCACCAATGACCTAGATCATTTGTGTATCAAATCACCTTGAAGAAAAGTAATTATTGCTTAAGACTGTTGGACTGGAGTAGAGTTTCCAGAACAACATTTCCAGAGGAAACCTGGTAGACCCATGAAGTAAAGGCTAAATCATTTGACTTATATATGAGACATCTAATTGAATCAGAAATGTTGATAAAAATGATTTCCAGCAGGACAATACTAGAACAAAAGGGAATTTTTGTTTTCCTCAACTGAATCAGACTCTTACATTTGCTCATAGTTTTGTTTCACTTAAAAGTGTAGGATGAGACGGAAGCAGTGTGTTTTTAAACATGGCCATTGTGTATCTGAGTACAAATGAGGCCTTGTGTTTTCAGATCTGCTCTTTTGTATTGTTCTTGCTCTTTGTGGGCACACACATGTGTGCACACATACATGCACTCCCTCAGGTTATTTTTTTAATGAATGAAGGTAAAGAAAAAATAAAAACACGAAAAATATGTATAACCTGTTTCCATCCATTAAGTAAATGTTATTTGTTGTTAGTTGGTTTATATTTTGCACTAGATCTTTGCTTGAACTTGAGTCTTAATAAAAGTCTGTTATATACATGTCATGTTGTAGTTGAGAAAAGCAATATTCACTTTATTAATGCTCTGAAACACAGTAGGGAATCTGTTATTCCTTTCATCTTTCAGTAAAAATAATGTAATTAACAC
>NW_012146078.1:3744571-3748571 GCF_000956105.1 Propithecus coquereli | reverse complement strand
TGAAGGCCTGAGAACCAGGGGACTGATGGTGTAAATTCTAGTCCAAAGGCTTAAGAATCACAGAGGTGGAAGGGGGTGGGGGGGGGAGGGAATGATGTAATTCCCAGTCTGAGTCTGAAGTCACAGAAGCCAGGACACTGATGTCTGAGAGCAGGAGAAGGTAGAATGCCCTAGCTCAAACATGAAGAAAATACCTTTTTCTTTATAATTTTGTACTATTCAGGCCATCAATGGATTGATTGCGCCTGCATTGCAATCTTCTTTACTCAGTCTACTGATTCAAATGCTAGTCTATTTCAGAACCACCCTCACAAACACACTCAGAAATAATGTTTTGCCAGCTATCTGGGCATACCTTAGACCAGTTAAGTTAAAAAATATAATTAACCATCACATATTGGTGCAAAATTTCTCAACAAAATACTAGCAAACTGAATTCAACAGCACATGAAAAAGATTATACATCACGAGCAAGTGGGATTTATTTCTCAAATGCAAAGATTGTATAATATACAAATCAATGTGATACACCACATTAACAGAATAAAAGATAAAAACCACATGATCATCTTAATAGATGCAAAAAATTTAGTTGTTAAAATTCAACACTACTTCATGATAAAAACACTCAACAATTAGGAATAGAAGGAAATTACTTCAACATAATAAAATCCGTATATGAAAAGCCCACAGCTCACATCATACTCATTAGTGAAAAAGTTGAAGCTTTTCCTCTAAGATCAGGAACAAGGTAAGGATGCTCACTCTTGCCACTTTTATTCAACATATTAATAGTACTGGAAGTCTTAGCCAGAGCAAAAAAAAAGAAGAAGAAGAAGAAGAAAAAGGCATTCAAATCTAAAAGGAAGTAGGAAAACTCTCTCTGGTGATGACATTATCTTGTAAATGTCATAGAAAACCCTAAAGACATCACAAAAAATACTATAAAACTGCTGAAAGAATTCAGCAAAGTTACAAAATCTACACACAAAAATAAGTTGTCTTTATAAACTAACAATGAATAATCTAAAAATGAAGTTAAGAAAACAACCCCATTTACAATGGCATCACAAAGAATAAAATACTTAGGAATAAATTTAACTAGGAAAATGAAAAATTTGTACACTGAAAGCTGCAAAACATTGCTAAAAGGAATTAAAGAAGACAAAAACAAATGGAAAGATACCCCATATCCATGGATTGGAAGATTTATTAATAGTGGTAAAATGTCCATACTACCCAAAGCAATGTATAGACTAAATGCAATCCCTACCAAAGTCCTAATGGCATTTTTTTTCAAAAATAGAAAAAAAAAATCTAAAATTCATATGAATCTCAAAGGACATCAAAACAATCTCAAGCAATTTAAACAAAGCTAGAAACCTCGCACTCACTGACTTAAAAACATATCACAAAGCTACAGTAATCCAAGAAATATAGCAGTGGAATAAAGACAGACATATAGACCAATGAAACAGAATAAAGAGCCCAGAGGTATATGGTTAAATGGTCTTCAGTAAGGGTGTTGAGACTACATAACTTGGAAAGCATAATCTCTTCAACAAATGATATCGGGAAAACTAAATATCCACATGAAATAATGAAGTTGGACCCTTACCATATACAAAAATCAACTCAAAATGCATTAAAGAATTAGATGTAAGTCCTGAAACTGTGAAGCTGTTAGAAGAAAACATAGGGAACAAGCTTCTTGACATTGATCTGGACAATATTTTTTTGAATATGGCACTAAACCATAGGTAACAAAAGCAAAAATAGAACAATGGGACTACATCAAACTTAAGAACTTCTATACCGCAAAGGAATCAATCAACAGAGTGAAAAGACAATCTATGGATGGGAGAAAATATTTGCAAACCATGTATCTGATAAGGAGTTAATATCCAAAGTATATAAAGAACTCAGACAACTCAACAGCAGAAAAACAAATAGCTGAATTAAAAATGGGCAAAAGACTTGAATAGATATTCATTCAAAGAAGTTATACAAATGACCAATAAGCATATAAAAAGATGCCCAACTTCACTAATCACTAGGTAAATGCAAATCAAAACACAATGAAATATCACCTCACACCCATTAGGATATCCACTATTCAAAAAAAGCAAAAAAACCCCAAAATAACACATGTAGGTGAGAATGTGGAGAATTGGAACTCTTGTGCACTTCTGGTCATTGTATAAAATGGTGCATTTGCTATGGAAAAAAAATTAAAAATAGAATTACCATATGATCTAGCAATACCGCTTTTGAACATATATCCAAAAGAATTGAAAACAGCATTTTGAAAAGATAGTTACACACTTGTCATTATTGCAGCATCATTCACAATACCCAAGAGGCAGAAGCAACCTAAATGTCCATTGATGAATGAATGGATAAAGAAAATGTGGTACATACATAAAATGGAATATAATTTGGCCCTAAAAAATAAGGAAATCCTGTCATATGCTACAATATGGATGAACCTTGAAGACATTATGCTAAGTGAAACAAGCCAGTCACAAAAAGGCAAATGCTGCAGGATTGCACTTATAAGAGGTATATAAAGCTGTCAAACTCTCAGAAACAGAAAGTAGAGTGGTGGTTGCTAGGGGCCAGGTGGACGGCTAAAATAGGTTTGTTGTTTGATGTATATAGAGTTTTAATTTTTCAAGATGAAAAAGTTCTAAAGGTCTGTTGTATACACAAGGGGTCTTCAAAAAGTTCATGGAAAATGCACATTATGAAAAAACTAAGTATAGATTTTAAAATCTTTTTGCACCAAAATAAACTTAAGCCAACATGCTATAACATGTCTGAACAGTATCTAGTTTGAGGCACCAAGAAGGATAAGACATCAGTTTGAAGAAAGACCCTATCAGAGCAACATGAATTTTGCTAAAATTGAAGCGAGAACAAACATCAAATTTATGGTGAATCTTGGATGGAAGGATAGTGAAATCACTGATGCTTTACAAAAAGTTTATGGGGACAATTCCCCAAAGAAATAAGCAGTCAAATGCATAGCTTGTGTTAAGAAGGGATAAGATGATATTAAAGATAAAGCCCTCAGTGGCAGACCATCCATATCAATTTGCAAGAAAAAAATTCATCTTGTTCATGCCCAAATTAAAGAGGACCCACAATTAAGAGTAGAAACAATAATCAATGCAATGCACATATCAATTGGTTCAGCATACACAATTATGACTAAAAAATTAAAGTTGAGCAAACTTTCCACTTGATGAGTGTCAAAACCATTGCACCCAGATCAGCTACAGACAAGATCAGAGCTTTCCATGGAAATTTTAAAGAAGTGAATCAAGATCCCAAAGCATTTCTTTGAAGAATGGTAACAGGACATGAAATGTGGCTTTACCAGTATGATCCTGAAGACAAGGCTCAATCAAAGCAATGGCTACCAAGAGGTATAAGTGATCCAGTCAAAGCAAAAGCAGAACAGTAAAGAGCACAAGTCATGGCAACAGTTTTTTGGGATGCTCAATGCACTGTGCTTGTTGATTTTCTGGGGAGCCAAAGAATGATAGCATTTGGTTATTACGATGCTGTTTTGAGACTGTAAGCCGAAGGTTTAGCACAAAAATGCCTGGGAAAGCTTTGCCAGAGAGTGCTCCTGCTTGACAGGGCAATGTTCCTGCTCATTCCTCTCATCAAACAAGGGCAATTTTGCATGAATTTCAATGGGAAATCATTAAGTATTCACCTGGCAGTCCTGATTTGGCTCTCAGTGACTTCTTTTCATTTACTAATGTCAAAAAATCTTTACAGTGCAACCATTTTTCTGCAGCAAATAATGTAAAAAAGACGCATTGACAAGATTAAATTCCTAGGATCTTCAGTCCCTCAGAAATGGACTAGATGGCTGGTATCATTGCTTACAAAATTGTCTTGACCTTGATGGATGTTATGTTGAGAAATAAAGTTTATGTTTTTTTATTTTTATCTTTTAATTTCATATTTTCATAAACTTTTTGAA
>NW_012146078.1:3730546-3733749 GCF_000956105.1 Propithecus coquereli | reverse complement strand
AGTTTTCCCAGCACCATTTATTGAAAAGAGATTCTTTTCCCCAGTGTATATTTTTGTCTGCTTTGTCAAAGATTAGATTACCATATGCAGATGGTTTCAACTCTGGATTCTCAGTCCTGTTCCAAAGGTCTATGTCTCTGTTCTTGTACCAGTACCATACCGTTTTAGTTACTATAGCCTTGTAGTACAGCTTGAAGTCTGGTAGACTGATACTTCCCAGTTTGTTATTTTTACTTAAGATTGCTTTGGCTATATGAGGTCTTCTCTGGTTCCATACAAAGCACAGAATTATTTTTCCTAGATCTGTAAAGAATGACGATGGTACTTTGATAGTGATTGCATTAATTCTTTAGATCACTTCAGGTAGTATAGACATTTTAGCGATATTGATTCTACCAATCTATGAGCAAGGTACATTTTTCCATCTGTTTACATCTTCTACAATTTCTTATCTTAGTGTTTCGTAGTTCTCCCTGTATATGTCTCTCACATCTTTCATTAAATATATTCCTAGGTATTTAATTTTCTTTGAGGCTATTGTAAAAGGTATTACGTTTTTTATTTGAATTTCAGCTTGACTGTTATTGGCTTACACTAATGCCTCTGCTTTGTGTGCATTGATTTTGTATCCTGAGACTTTACTGAATTCATTTATCAATTCTAGGAGTCTCTTGGTTGAATCCTTGGGGTTTTGTAGATATAATATCATATCATCAGCAAAGAGCGAGAGTTTGATCTCATCTGCCTCCATTTGGATGCCCTCAATTAATTCCCCTCTCTTGTCTAATTGCTCTAGCAAGGACTTCCAGCACTATGTTGAATACAAGTGGAGAAAGTGGGCAACCTTGTGTGGTTCTGGTTCTAAGTGGGAATAGTTTCAGTTTTTCCCCATTCAGTATGATATTGGCCATGAGTTTGTCATAAATGGACTTGATAACTAACTCTTAAATGATTCAGTTATAAAGTGTGTGTGTATGTGTGTGTGTGTGTGTGTGTGTGTGTGTGTGTGTGTGTACCTGCATTGAGTAGTATCTGCACATATGTATGGAAAGAGAGGGGAAAAAAGAGAAGAGAATGAGAGAGAACGAAACTAACAGAGATGGAGAGAGAGATCTGGAAAGCAAATATAGCAAAAATAAATAAGCTTGATATTCTTAAATTGAGCTCAATATTCTTAAATTCTTAAATATGGGTTCTCATTTTACTATTCTTTTAATCTTTTTCTAGTTTCAAAATTTTCTAAGTAAACAATAAAGGTAAAACTTAATCAGAGACTTATTAAAATTTACTATAATGAGTCTGCTGACTGAAATTGTAATAACTCAGAGAAAAGTAATACTGTGGTGTGAGTACATATTTTATAAAGCATTAAAATAGAAGTATGACATTACAAAATGCATTGAGGATGACGAAAAAGTATTGTGAAACAAAGAATATAGATTTTACAAAGTGCCAGAAAATTCCGTCTAATGTCATAAATTTTCATGTCAGAAAATTTGATTATTGAATTATATTTTAGATGTATAATATTAAATAATTAGTGGCTATGAGCATAGGCTCTGCAGTCTATTCCTTCTTGATCCCTTGCTATGTAACTTCCTTTAAACTCAGTGTCCTTATATATAAAATGTAGAGAATAAAAATACTTACCTCAGAGTTTTTGTAAAGATTAAGTGAGATAATGGACTTAAAGTGTTTAGGACAGTACTTAGTACAAAATATACACTCAGGGATAATTTCTATTATTTTAGAAAGAACCGAAGGTGCTATAGTTTGGACGTTTGTCTTCTCCAAATCGCATGTTGAAATTGGATCCCCAGTGTTGGAGATGAGGCCTAATGAGAAGTGTTTGAGTCAGGGGGGCAGATCCTTCATGAATAGATTAATGCCCTCCCTGGAGAGGGGTGAGTGAGTTCTCACTTTTACTTTCCATGAGAGCTGATTGTTAAAAAGTTCCTGGCACCTCCCCGGCTCTCTCTTGCTTCTTCTCTCATCATGTGATCTCTGCACAGCCAGCTCCCCTTCATCTTTCACCATGAGTGGAAGCAGCCTGAGGCCCTCACCAGAAACCCAATCTTGAACCTCCAGCCAGAAGAACTGTGAGCTAAATAAATCTCTTTATTTTGTAAATTACCCAGCCTCAAGTATGCCTTTATAGAAGCACTAAACAGGGATATAGTCATACAAGAGGTATATTTATATAATTGTAAAGGACTAAATTTATAATACAAAAAAATTCATATTTTCAATATTACCACCTGCCATTCCCCAATTATAATAGAAGACTATTTCATTTTTAGGTTGTTCAAGAAGACTTTGAGTTTTCTAAAACACAAAAGAACTAATTTTATCAATTTAAGCTTAAAGAACATCTTTTTTTTTTCTTCCAAATTAGGACAAGTTTTCTGACTAAGATTTGGAGGTGAAAATTATTTCATATATCTAGGTTTGAGATGCTACAAGGAAAATGCTAAGCAGTTAAAAGTTTCTTTGAAAATAAGGCTTTTTTGATAATCCAGACTATAGAAAAATGGCTTTCTTGTTTCCTTTAAATGAGCCATATTTGATAATTTGACATTTACTATTTTATTATTTAATGATTAGAAACGTGTTGTGCTCAGTACTTGCCAACCCACTGAGCATGACAAGTGAAATTCTGTTATGAAAATGAGATTAATAATTTAACTGTAATTTAGACATAATAGCCTTTGAGTTTAGATCACAAGCCTAACACCAGGCACTTCCAATGAAAATATAATTTAGATTTCATGGAAGTAATAAAACACTTTTAAATGTCATAAAAATATTTTACAAATTTTTTCCTGGCATCAAATTGTCAAAATACAACTATTACAAAAGTGATCTTTCATAAAATCATTTTTAATGGGAAATTTAGAATGCTGTCTGAAGTATCTGTGTACCCAGATGTATATTTTATTTGTACCCAGGTAATATAGTTATTATCTATGATTACATAGATAATAGCCATTCAGTGTGCTTCTTATAAAGAGTTGTGTCATCTGAGTTGATAATCCAAAAATCTGTATTTCATTGGCAAAAATTTGTTCTTTGTGGCATCTGAAGAAAGCAAAAATAATTCAAGATGCTATTCAGTACATTGACACAGTTATATGAAATTTACTTCTATTTTTTAAATGTATGCTTTCATACTTGTCCTCAAAAATGTATTTGATGGAATATAA
>NW_012146078.1:3727832-3729414 GCF_000956105.1 Propithecus coquereli | reverse complement strand
TTTCTTAAACGTTTAAATTAAAATGACAAATCCAACATGACAGATTCTCTAATGTCAAATTATCAACATTTACAAATTTATAAAACACACACAAGTTATCATGCAGATTATACAACCTATTTCTAAACTTAACATAAATGTATTACTATGTATGCCTGACTTTCATATTTTCTCTATACTGATATATAAACATTGGTATTGTGCAAAAGATCTGAGAAGTCTGACTCCAGGGAGCAGAATGCTATCTCAGACCAGATTCAGTGTGCTGATAAGTAAAAATACCAACATGTGGTAATCTGGGTTCCTCTTTTGAGACAGTTTTCCTGAAATCTTTCTTATAATAACAAAAGTTTCCAAATGCTCTCCTTTTCTTGCAAAAGCCTTACATGAATTTTCATTGCCTAAATAGAATTGAGATTCAATATCCGTATGCACACTGCAAATATTAATAATCTACTTATCGCCTGGTTGGTTTCTGAACGCTCTTTATGTTTTACTTTCTTGTCTGTCAAGCTATCATCATTTAAGGTCATTTTGTTTATACTTTATTGTTTCTCAATGTGTTTTACCTATTTAGCTCTTTTTCATGAAGCAATGACCATAAAATTAGCTGTGTCCGTCTCTAATTGGTCATTATGCCTCGTATCTCAAATTCTTTGTTCCGTTCACTGCAACATAATTATTTCAGGGAATTTTTCAACTTAGTTATCAAAGCCATATTCTCTTTGACTATTGTACAATACCAGAAGGTGGGAGAAACACAAATAATTTGGGTCAAGCTCACGTCCCTATTGAGCCGCCAACTCAACACATATTTTCACTCTCCCACACAATGTCTTTTCGTCCCTGGATCTAGTGGAACATGAAAGAGGAAGAATCCCATTAAACTCATGAGTGTTTTAACCCTATTTTTGGTATCAGCATCCTTGTTCCTTGTCAGAACCTATCAATCAATATCTCTGTGACTTTAATTGTGAATGAGGATGAATCATTTCACTGATAAAATTTTGTTTAACTTAAATAATAAGCCAAAGATTCATAATTAGGCAGATATTATTATGATATAGTAAAGGATTGATAAAAAGTATTGAAAACTAAAATGGAATATACTGCAAAATAGACAGTTAGTTTAATCTGTTATTGGCACTTTCTCTAAAAGATTTAAGTGCCTATATCTCTTTCATTTAACATTTCTGTTTCCAATGATCATTAGAATTTTCCATTATAATATCCAAATCCATTGTAATGTCTGCTTCCTTTATGATTACCAGAAAAGCCGCAAGACATAGTTGAAAGAACTTGGGCTACAAAGTCAGAGAGACCTGAGTTCAAATTGCAGATATTTTTATAACTTTTCTGACTTTCAGTTTTCTCTTCCTGAAGAAGGGCATAGAATCTGGCTTGAAATGAGACAACATCTGTAAAACTATCCAGTACAGTTGTTGCAACACAGTAAGTGTTCCAGAAATGTTAGTATTTTTTCATGGCATTGCTTTTCAGCTTAGATTCACTTGTGGTTTTAATATTCCATGTTCAAAAGCAACATTATTGCATAAAACAAAATTATTAATATTATTTTGCA
>NW_012146078.1:3701767-3727453 GCF_000956105.1 Propithecus coquereli | reverse complement strand
AAAAGTGATATATAAATATTTAACAGCAAAATCTCTGGAACCAGACTATCTGGATGTGAATCTTATCTCTACATTTGCCACTAGGGCTATCTTGACCAAGATCTTAATCTCCTTATATCTTAGTTTTGTAAAATGGGGATAAAATAATCGCCATCACATTAGGATTAAGTGAGCTAGTATATGTAAAGTCTTGAGTAAAGCCACTAGCACATAAGAAGGACTACACAAATGTTGGTCATTATGAGCCACCTCTAAAATTTTCTGAGAGACTAGACTAGAGTAATGTATATAGCACCACTGGCATGACACATGATTAAGAGTCTTGGTGAATGGCACCATTACTACTATCACTACTGTAGTGCTAAAATAATGAATTAAATATTAATCCTAAAGGATTAATTGGAGTTAGTTTGTAAAATTCAAAAACTGTTTTAGGGAGTATCTATTCAGAGGCAGTAGTGGTGAAAAGGACACAGACTTGAAGTTCACAGATGAGGTTTGCTTTTCACAAGTTGGATAACACTGACCAAGCTATTTTATTTCTCTATTAATAGCATGAAGTTAAATACCTATCTCATGGGATTCTTGTGAAAATTAGATGAGATAATACACATGAAGTATCAGGAAGAGAGTAAGTACTTCATCAATATTATTTCCTATCTTTCCTTTCAAAATAATTTGCTTAACTATTTGGACTGATTTTCCCATGATACAAAATACATATCTGGATTTTACCAAATTAATAGCAAGTTCAATTTATAGGAGAAAAGAAACTGAGTCCAACTAAATGATTTCTACTCCTCGTAGTTTTCAATTATTATTATTTGCCAAATTAAGTGGGTGAATATATCATTCTTATAGATAAAAACCCTTTTTATTTAGTGAGCATTCATCATTTCTAAAAATCCTTTAAAATGAAATTAAGACTTTTGTGAATTTTTGGCATCTTTCTAACAGTTCATAAAAAAATTTGGTACAGGTAAGATTTGGGTTAATAGCACTAGCACCAAAAAGACAGGTCTGGAGAAAGAAACCCTGGCTGGTGGTGTGATGAATGATTTATAGTAGTAATGAATGGAAGCCCTTCCAAAAGATATATTTATAAGAAGAGTGCTTCTAAGATGTCACTCATATTGCTAAATTATAAGTACTTTAAAAAATAAAATGGGAAAGAGCAACAGTTGTGAATCATTGATTCTCTCCCTTTGGGACAGTGACATTGCTAGGAACTGTAGATGGCCTTCTTGTCTCTGACTGCTGCTGTCTTCCAGGGCTACATGGCTGGGACCCCACTGACTATTACCAGTCCATCTATTTCACCCCAAAGACATTTTCTAAAAGGGGCTTTACCTGTCCACTGCATATACTAGTAGTCACAGCAGCAGCCTGGGCATCCTCCTGAAGAGTGGAGAGTGGCCTAGAATCTAACCAGGCTTCGAGGAGGAGACTGCACTCCATCTATCATTTGTCTCAGTGCCTAATGTGTGCCAGGCACTGTGCTAGACATTTCTTCTCACATCATTATATTATGCTGCCTAAATAGAACATTCTTGTATCTTTATTCAAAATTAATTAGCTGAAAGAACACCAACTGATTTAAATTTAAAAGTAGGTGTATCTATCTCGCACTGGCAATGATTTCTTGAATATCACACCAAAAGTTCAGGCTACAAAAGCAAAAATAAATTAAGTGGGACAACATCAAGCTAAAAACCTTCTGCACAGCAAATGAAACAATCAACAAAGTCAAAATTCAACCTACAGGTTGAAAAAAAATATTTGCAAATGATATATCTGATAAAGGGTAAATATTCAAAATTTATGAAGAGCATGTATAACAACTCAATAGCCAGAAAACATATAAGGCAATTAAAAATGGACAAAGAACCAGAATAAACATTTCTCCAAGGATGCCATAAAAATGTCCAAAAGGTATGTGAAAAGATGTCCAACATAACTAATCAGCAGAAAAATGCAAACCAAAACCACTATGAGATATCACCTCACACCTATTAGGATAGCTATTATCAAAAAAAAAAATGGTAAAATATTGGAGAGGGTATGGGGAAAAGGGAATCCTTATATATTGTATGTAAGAATATAGATTAGTGCAACCAGAATGGAAAACAGTATGCAGGTTCCTCAAAAAATTAAAAATAGAATTACCATATGACCCAGAAATCCCTCTTCTGGGCATATATTCAAAGGAAATGAAATCTCCACCTCATAAAGCTATCTACATTCCCAGTTCATTGCAGCATTATTCACAATAGCCAAGACATGGAAACAATCTAGGGTTTTGACCATGGACAAGTGAATAAAGAAACTATGGTAAAATATAAAACATGATGCCATTTATACAAAATTCAAATGCTGGCAAGCTAATCTAGGTAGATGGAAGTTAGTATAGTGGTTACATTTGTGGGGGTTGGGAATGATAATGTCTGGGAGAAGACATAGGGATGCTCATTATCTTGATTGCTCATAGTACCCTAGAGCATGATTTGAGGGATGGTTTATGGTATGTTCCCTTTACAAAAATTAATAAAGCTGTACCCTGATAATTTGTGCACTTTTCCATGTGTTTTTATTCTTCAATAGAAATATTTAAAATATTTGTACAAAAAACAAAGAAAAAGAAATTGATGCCACTTAAACTGTTGGCTTAGCATCTAACATTCTCTAATTAAAACCTGACTGTTTCCCTGACGTCTCCATTATGTCTGATTTCAAAAACATACATATTTTCTTTTATCTCATGGGTATATAGGTTAACATAATTGGTTGTGACAAAAATTTTGTGTGGCCAGCACAAAAACATAATTGCAATAATAATAAATTCTAAAAACTTGTCATGTGTTCTATGACAATATTAACTGTCATTGAAACATATTTTTTGAAATGAATTTATTCTAAAGAAAGTTCTTACAGATTGTCCAAATTTTGTGTGAGTATGAGAGCAATGTAAAATCCATTCAAGAAGAACTCAAAGCTATAATCTTTTCTATGTTAAAGACTTTTTTTAAATTTCAGAATAGAATATTACAGAGGTACAAACGTTTTGGTTGCATGAATTGCTTTTGTACAGTTTGAGTCAAAGTTATAAGTGTTTCCATAACACAGATAGGGTGCATTGTACACATTAGGTGTAAATTTTCCCATCCACTTTTCCCACCATCATGCCTACTTGATTTCCATTGAATTTTACTATCATATGTACAAATGAGTGTTGATCTGTAAGTTTCAATTTAGTAGTGAGTACATATAATTTTTGTTCTTCCATTTCTGTGGCACTTCACTTAAAAGGATGGTCTCCAGTTCCATCCAGGTTGTTACAAAAGGTATTAGTTCACCATTTTTCTTAATGATTGAGTAATACTCCATAGTATACACGTACCACATTTTATTGATACATTCATGTATTGATGGGCACTGGGTTGTTTCTACATCTTTGTGATTGTGAATTCTGCTGCTACAAGCATTCAAGTGCAAGTATCTTTTTTATAAAATGTCTTGTTTTCCTTGGCATACAATCCAAGCATCTGCTATCTCAAGGAAACACACCTAACCCACAAGGACTCACTCAGACTCAAGGTGAAGGGATGGAAAAAAATATTCCATACAAATGGAAACCAAAAGAAAGCTGATGTAGCCATTCTCATATCAGATAACATAGACTTCAAGTCAGGAAAAGTAAAGAAAGACAAAGATGGTCGTTATATAATGGTGAAGGGAACAATTCGACAAGAAGACGTAGCAATTCTAAATATCTGTGCACCTAACACAGCTGTGCTCAGATTCATAAAGTAAACCCTACTTGATCTAAACAAAATGATAAATAGCAGTTCATAGTACTCAAAGACTTTAACACCACACTGACAGAACAGGACAGATCCTCTAAGCAGAAAGTAAGCAAAGAAATGATGGACATAAATCGAACCCTAGGACAAATGAGCCTAACAGACATTTACAGAACATTATACCCAAAAACTACTGAATATATGTTCTTCTCATCAGGTCATGGAACGTCCTCTAAGACTGATCACATCCAAGGCCACAAAACAGGTCTCAACAAATTTAAAAAAATAGAAATTATACCATGTATCTTCTTAGACCACGGTGGAATAAAATTAGAAATCAATTCCAATAGAAACACTCAACTCTACAGAAGGTCATGGCAATTAAACAACCTACTGCTGAGTAGGTATTGGATCAAGGAGAAAATTAATATGGAAATCAAAAGATTCTTTGAACTAAATGATAAAGGGGACACAAGTTACCAAAATGTGTGGGATTCAGCAAAAACAGTCATAAGAGGAAAATTCATAGCCACTAATGCCTACATCCAAAAGACAGAATGATCACATATGAACAATCTAAAGACTTTTTATTTAGCAAAAATGGAAACTGTCATTCTACCCTTCCCTCTGAGAAATTTGCACAAAGATAGCATTTTTTAAAGCTTTGAAGTAAAACGCTTAAGGAACAAACTATGCTGCCTAGGGATGTACATGTGGGTGGAAAACTGCAAGGAAACACAAAGATATATTTATTTAAGTCAAGACAATGATTACTGTTGGAGGAAGAATGAGAGTGGTTGGAATCAGGATCAAAGAGGGGCTCTGGGATGGCTGACAAGGTCCTATTTTTTTTTATAATTTTTATTTCAAAATATTAGGGGGTTCAAGTGTTCTTGTTACATGGATGAATTATATAATACTGAAGTCAGGGCTTTTAGTGTACCTGTCACCAGAATAGTGTACATTATACCCAATAGGTAAGTTTTTATCCCTTACACCCTTGCACCCTCCTCCTGCTTAGTCTCCAATGTCCTTTACACCATGTTATGATCATGTGTACCCATCATTTAACTCCCACTTATTAGTGAGAACATGTGGTATCTTTTTTTTCCATTCCTGAGATATTTCACTTAGGATAATGTTACCTAGTTCCATCCAAGTTTCTCCAAAGACATTATTTTATTCTTTTTATGGCTGAGTAGTACTCCATTTTATATATATATACATACACGCACACACCACATTTTCTTTAGGTTGATTGTATATCTTTGCAATTGTGAATTGTGTTACAATAAACATTCAGGTACAGTTGTCTTTTGATATAATGACATCATTTCCTTTGGGTAGATACCTAGTAGTGGGATTGCTAGATTGAATGATAGGTCTACCTTTAGTTCTTTGTGGAATCTCCATACTATTTTCCATAGAAGTTGTACCAATTTACAGTCCCACCAATGGTGTATAAGTGTTTCTTTTTTACTTCATCCATGACAACATCTATTTTTTTTAATTTTTTTAATAATGGCCATTCTGATATTGGTAAGGTGGTATCTCATTGTGGTTTTAATTTGCATTTCCCTGATGATTAGTAATGTTAAGCATTCTTCATGTGTGTTGGCCATTTGTAGTAATATATCTTCTTTTAAAAAAAAAAAACTCTTCGTGTGTTTTGCCCACTTTTTAATGGGGTTGTTTTCATCTTGCTGATTTGTTTGAGTTCTTTGTAGATTCTGGATATTAGCCCTTTGTCAGATGTATGGTTTGTGAATATTTTCTCTCATTCAGTAGGTTGTCTGTTTACTCTGTTGATTACTTCCTTGCTGTGCAGAAGCTTTTTTTATTTAATTAAGTCCCATTTATTCAATTTCACTGTTGCTATATTTGTCTTTGGGGTCTTAGTCATAAATTCATTGCCTAAGCTGATGTCTAGAAGATTTTTTCATGTAGTTTCTTTCAGAATAATGCTTTCAGGTCTTACATCTAGGTCTTTAATCCATCTTTAGTTATTTTTGGTAAATGGAAATAGATAGGGATCCTGTTTGTATGTGGCTATCCAATGTTTCCAGTGCCATTTATTAAATAGGGCTTCCTTTCTCCAGTGTATGTTTTTATCTGCTTTGTTGAAATTCAGTTGGTTGTAGCTACATGGTTTTATTTCTGGATTCTCTATTCTGTTCTGTTGGTTTGTGTGTCTACCTTCATACCAGTACCATGCTGTTTTAGTTACTATAGCCTTGTAGTATAATTTGAAGTCATGTAATGTGATTCCTCCAGATTTGTTCTTTTTGCTTAAGATTACTTCAGCTATTCAGGCACTTTTTTGGTTCCAAACAAAGCTTAGAATTATTTTTTTAGATCTGTGAAATACAACACCAGTATGATGCTTTACCCCTTGTTCCACTGCAGATCTTTAAGAGGAAGGCATAAGCCCCATTCTCTATGGAAGCCTCAGTGTCATGAGTGTGTGAACAGAAGGGAAGCAGCTGCTACTCAGAGCCCTGGCTCAATTGGCCTTTGGGGTACCCATGACAACTTACATGGAAACTTCCATGGCTGTATTGGCAGCTGTGGGCAAGGCAGGGGAGGAGGAGGAGAAGAGTCTGCATGGGAGAGAACTGGAACTCTGATCCCCTTTTTCCTGAATGGCTCCCCTGGCTTGCTATACTCTCCTCTCCCCTGAAGGCAGCCTACTCTGAATGTCCAACCTCTGGGATCGCTCAGTTCCCCTGTAACCCACTGGTCCCTTGTGGCCACCACAGTCTGGGCATGTGTTGGGAAATATTTGTGTGGGGACCAGTGACAGGAAAAACTGAAGGTCTATAGCTCCCTGGGGAGGATAATTGCACACAATAAGTGGAGAAGAAGTATGGTGCCCTCTGCCTTGGCTCAGGATTGTGATAAGGGGGAGTGACCTCAAGGGGGTTGGCAGCCCAGTGCTCTGTTCTCGAGAATCTCTCAGTTCACTAACAGCAGCAGCTTTGGGGTTCATGAGGGTAGAGAAGTTCTCCAAGGGTTCAGGGGCCTGCAGTCTGCCAAAGGTGTGAAGGTAGAAACAACAAGCACACCCACCTACCCTTTCCACAGAGCTCCAAACTTTGGGGGGTTAATCTCTGCCAAAATGTTGCCCCTTCTTATTCTGCCCTGCAGCTTCTTCCTGCACAGTCTCCGGTAGGTTCTGGCACTTTTCCCTCAGAATTATACCTATGCTATAGCTTTTTTTTTTTTATCTGAAACTTTTCTTTCTTTCAGAGATGATCTGGTGACCAATGTCTCTAGTCAGCCATCTTTAAGGTCCTATTTCTTAATGTGACAAATGGTTACAAGTATGTTCACCTTATAAGAATTCATTCAATTAAACATTTTTGTGTATTTGATTTCATAAGAAAGAAAGAAAAAATTCTTAAATTTTCACTTGGAAAAAATAGTGTCCCAATAAATAACTCAGGAGGAAAAATGGAAAAGGCTAAAGTTGTAGAGTAACTTTTCAAAATTGGTCTTCTGTAAATAGCATTCCTTGAAATTATTTTATTACAGGGTCTTATGAAACTTACCTGTCCTTCTTTGTCTATTGACATATTGATGTCAAACTCTTTGTGTTGTAAAAAGCAATCACTTATAGGGAACTAGAAATAATAGCAATTGAACAAGTCATTATAGAAATACTATGCTGAAGTTGTTTTCTGATATTCAATTTTGAAATAAAAATTCTTTTCTGTTGACAGTCTACTGGTAAATAATAGTGCCTACCAAATTGAACTGTATAGTTTAATTATTAGGAATAAAAAGTTAAAATTTTTAATCCAATGATTTGAATACAACACAAAAACATCATGAAGTTGAAGTAGCTATGTTTTCATAACTAAAAAATAAGTTGTCTAAAACAAAATTTATTTGGAAAATCTCGTTAAGCCAGACCAAATTCATCATATGTTTTAAAGGTAAGAACCACCATTGTGACCATTTATTCTAAAAACATTCTCACCATATGTACCATGAGAATGCCCTATTTCAGTTTAAAAGATGTGGTGATACTTGTTACTAACCAAAACTTAAAATTTAAAGAAATAAATAATGAAAAAGTTAGCTAGATTGAAGGAGAGAGTAAAGCAAATCATAATACTAGAATTAAATGTAGGCAAATAATAATGTGGTTTCTGAATAGCGATGTTATATGAAATCAATGAATTAGCAAAGAAGTAAATAATTTTTGATAAAATTTTTAAACCAAAGTAAAGAGCTATCAATGCTCATTATATATCAGAGTACAAATTAGTGTAAGTTTCTGGAAGCAATTTTAAAGTGTGTACTGATATGGTGCATGCTGTCTGTTGGATGGGCATGCTTGTAGCTCTGACTTGGGCAGTGCAAAGGCAATTTATGTAACCAAAGTGTTTGTACCTCCATAATATTCTGAAATAAAAATAAATAAATAAGTTAATAAATAAATATTTTAAACATAAAAAATCAGTAATAATCTAAATAGCCAACAATATAAGAATGAATAATTTTTAAAAATAGAGTACATATCGAATTTATCCTTTTTAATTTATGTTCATACTCTGAATTAACATTTCCATTTCGAGTTATCTATCCTAAGAAAATAATAAGAATTGAGAAAGCTACTTTTTCAATATTTCCAGAAATATTAGACTAACACATTTCGAACATAAGTATAATTGACAAACTTTCCTTTGAGAGATTTTCCATCAGATATTTTTCCCAAGTTATTATTTGAAATGTTGCCTTATATTGCTAAGAGTCTGTCATAAGAGATTCTTATACGGTGATACTTTATGTAGTATAGTGCAATAAATACCATTTTAAGGAAACAAAAAGAATTAGATTAATGTTTCTTGAATCAAAACACCAGTGAATCTTCTATTTTGTGAAAAATAGATATATTGTTAAGTTATTATTGCAAATTTTTATGCAGTGAGCTACAGTCAGCTGGTCAGGAAAGCCTGCTCAGTAGCTAATCCCCAGAGATGCTGATTTGCTTACTTAGATATATTGTTTCTTAAATTTTTCAATTGTGATAAATGTCACAGCAATATTTTTAATCATGATGATATAATTAGTTTCCAAGAACTATCTGGTAACTTAAACGCATTTGAAGGCTATAATGTAGTCACTGCATTCTGAATACAATTCTATTTTGAGAGAGAATTTTAGAAATATATATAATCATGTTCATTTTTCCTTTTTAAATCCTTCCCGCCATGCCCTGATTTCAGTGAGTCTTATCTGAACTGCATTTAGCAAATTCTTAATCAGTGTCTGCAAAATGAATGGATGAATAAACTTGTGTCGGTGTTTATGAATCTTTAAAATTTAGTGCTCATTTGCCTCAGAAGCAAAGAGACTGGCTATCTCTCAGTTAAATTACGTTTTACTTGCCAGAGAGAGATTAATCTTGACAAAATTCTCATCTGGAAATGTTTTATTTTGTAATTTCTGGAGGAAAGCTTTTCTAAGGAAATTAAATTAATTAAAGTGGAACTTCATGATCACAAGGTAAATAAATTATTGTGCATTAAATGTGTTCCCATAGGTTCTTTTGCATTTTAATGGGATAGTTGATGTTATTAATGCTCTTGAATATTCAGTTCTTTTCTGTTGCTGGGTGTGAGAATGACTATACTTCCTCATTCCTTCGTGTTAGTCATGGGCATATAACCAGTTTAAGCAAAATGAAATGTGAGGGGATATGTGTGTCACCAGCAGTAAACACTGGTGCCCAACTCTCTAGCCCATTCTCTTTCCCTGCTGTGCAAAGAAGGTGGCATATAGTGTGGAATGATTACATGGAAAAGGGCTCCCAGTCAATCCATGTTGGAGTTGGACATGTACAGTGATATGCTTCATCTCCTTGATATAAAAACAGAAAAATTTACTGATACGTCTTTAGAAGACTCGATGTATCAAATCATGCTTTCCCTTTCTCTTTCCCTTTGGCAGACACTTTGAAGAATGTCAAGGACCTTGGAGATACAGAATCAGCCTTATCAGAAAGATTAAATTCAGCTGCATAAAACAGAAATAAAAAATAATATTTTCTTTAAAATGATAGAAGTTTATGTTTTCTTTTATGTAAAGAAGCTGAATAGTTTGCAGTATTTTCTCCCATTTTGCAAGTTGTCTCTTCACTTTGTTGATTGTTACTTTTGCTGTACTTTTTAGTTTGATATAATCCCATTTCAGTATTTTTGCTTTTGTTGCCTGTGCTTCTGAGGTCTTAGTCACAAAATCTTTGCTCAGACTAATGTCCTGCAGCTTTTACACTATCTTTTCTTCTAGTAGTTTCATAGTTTTGGGTCTCATGTTTAAGTGTTTAATCCATTTTGAGGTTTTTTTCATATATGGTGAAAGATAAGGTTATAAATTCATTCTTCTGCATATGGATATCCAGTTTTCATAACAGTATTTATTGAAGAGGTTGTCCTGTCACCAATGTATGTTCACGGGACCTTGTCAAAAGTCATTTGGCTGTAAATAGATGGATTTCTTTCTGGGTTGTCTCTGTTCCATTGGTATATGTGCTTGTTTTTATGCCAGTAGTATGCTGTTTTGGTTATTATAGGTTTGTATTATATTTTAAAAGTTAGGTAGTATAATGTTTCCAGCTTTGTTCTTTTGTATCAGGATTACTTTGGCTATTGAGGGTCTTTTGTGGTTCAATACAAATTTTATGATTTTTTTTTCTATTTCTATGAAGAATGTTATTAGCATTTTGATAGGGATTGCACTGAATCTGTAGATCATTTTCAGCAGTATGGTCACCTAAAAATATTAATTCTTCTCATCCATAAACATTTGATGTCTTTCCATCTTTTTGTGTCTTCATCGATTTCTTTCATCAGTGTTTTATAGTTTTAATTGTAGAGATCTTTCACCTTCTTGGTTAAATTTATTCTTAGTATTTTATGTTTTATAGCTATTATAAATAAGATTGGTTTCTTGCTTTCTTTTTCAGCTAGTTCATTATTGGTGTATAGAAACATTATTAATTTTTGTATGTTGATTTTGTATCCTGTAACTTTACTGCATATATCAGTTCTAGGAGTTATTTGGTAGACTCATTGGGTTTTTCATGTTATCTGCAAACAGGGACTATTTGACTTCCTCCTTTCCAATTTGAACATCTTTTATTTCTTTCTCTTACCTATAATAATTGCTTCTGCTGGGACTTGCAGCACTATGTTAAAAAGAGTGGTGAAAATGGTCGTCTTTGTCTCGTTCTGCTTGCTAGAGGAAAGGCTTTCAACTTTTTCACATTCAATATGGTGTTAGCTGTGGGTTTGTCATATATGACCCTTACTGTGTTGTGGTATGTTCCTTGTATACCTACTTTCTTGAAAGTTTTTATCACAAAGGAATGTTGATTTTTATCAAATTTCTTTTCCTCATCTATTTAAAAGATTATATGATTTTTGTCCTTCATTCTGTTGAAGTGATGTATCACATTTATTCATTTGCATATGTTAACCCATCTTTGAATTCCTGGGATAAATTTCACTTGATCATGGTATATAATCTTTTTGATGTATAGCTGGATTTGGTTTGCTAGCATTTTCTTGAGGATTTTTGCATCTTTTCATTAAGGATATTGACCTGGAGGATTCTTTTTTTGACGTGTCCTTTCTGGTTTTGATATTGTATTTCACACAATGGTTTAGAATTGTTCCATCCTCTTCAATTTTTTTCAATAGAAGAATTTCTGTTAGTTCTTTAAATTTTTGGTAGAATTCAGCAGTGAAGTCATTTTTTCCTGGACTTTTCTTTCTCAGAGACTTTTTATTAATGATTCAATCTCATTACTTGTGATGGGTCTATTCAGGTTTTCTATTTCTTCCTGGTTCAATCTTTGTAAGTAGTATATGTCCAGAAATTTATCTGTATCCTCTAGGTTTTCCAATTTGTTGGCATATAATTGTTCATAATAGGCTCTCCTGATCCTTTGTATTTCTGTGGCTTCAGTTGTAATGTCTCCTGTTTCATCTCTGATTGTATTTATTTGGGCTGTCTCTCTTTTTTTCTTAGTCTAGCTAAGGTTTATTGATTTTGTTTATCTTTTCATAAAAGTGACTTTTCATTTTGTTGACCTTTTGCGGTTTTTTAGTCTCAATTTTGTTTATTTTTGCTCTGATTTTTATTTCTTTTCTGCTATGAATTTTGGGTTTGATTTTTTTTTTCTTATTTTTCTAGTTCCTTGAGGTAAAGCATTAAGTCGTTTATTTGAAATTTCTCCACTTTTGTTGTAGGTCTTTATTACTATAAACTTTTCCCCTTAGTACTGCTTTTGCTCTATCTCATAGGTTTTGATATATTGTGTTTCTATTTTCATTTGTTTCAATAAATGTTTTAATTTTCTTCTTAGTTTCTTCATTGACCCAGTGGTCATTCAGGAGCATGTTGTTTAATTTCCATGTATTTATATAATTTCCAAAGTTCCTCTTGTTATTGTTTTTTTCCACTGTAGTTTGAAAAGATACTTGATATTATTTCAATTTTTTCATATTTGTTGAGACTTGTTTTATAGCCTAACATATGATCTATCCTGGCGAATGTTCCATGTGCTGATAAGAAGAATGTGTATTCTGCAGCTGCTGAATGAAATATTCTGTAAATGTCTTAGATATACTTGGTTTATAGTACAGATTAAATCTGATGTTTCTTTGTTGAATTATTTTTAACTAGATCTATCCAACATTGAGAGTGGGGTGTTGAAGTCCCCAACCATTATTATATTGGAGTCTATCTCTCCCTTTAGATCTAATAATTTTTGCTTCATATAGCTGAGTGCTCTCACTTTGGGTGCATGTATATTTACAATTGTTACAACATCTTGATAAATTGATCTCTTTATTAGTATATTAATATAATGACTTTCTTTGTCTCATTTCAAGTTTTTGACTTGAATACTATTTTATCTGATATAAATATAGTTTACCCCTGCTCACTTTTATTTTCCTTTTGCATGGAATATCTTTTTACATTCCTTCACTTTCAGTCTATGTTTGTTTTCACAATGGACTTGAGTTTCTTATAGGTAGCATATAATTGGGTCATTTTTTATCTATTCAGTCAATCTATATATTTTAATTAAAGAATTTAATTTTTTTAACTTTCAAGGTTATTATTAGTAAGTGAAGACTTACTTGTGTCATTTTGATGGTAGTTTTCTGGTTATTTTATATATTCTTTCTTCCATTTTTCTTCTTTTATTATTTATCTTTGCAGTTTGGTGGTTTTCTGTAGTAATAAGATTTGATTCTTTTCTCTTTCTCAGCCATGTATCTGCTCTACCAGTGAGTTTTATATTTTTGTGTGTTTTTATGATATAGTTATTGTCTTTTAACTTTCAGATGTAACACTCCTTTAATCATTTATTGTAACACTGGTGTAGTGGTGATGTATGCCTTCAGTTTTTGCTTATCTGGGAAAGATTTATTTTTCTTTCATTTCTGAATGATAGCATTGCTAGGTATAGTATTCTTGGTGACATTATTTTTCTTTAGCATTTTAAGTATATTATCCCCTCTTCTTGCCTGTAAGATTTCTGATAAGAAATCTGCTGCTAGCATAATGGAGGTTCTCTTATATGTGACTTGATTGATTTCTCTTCCTGTTTCTAGAATTCTCTTTGTCTTTAAGTTTTGACAGTTTGAATACAATGTACTTTGGAGAGAACATTTTTGGGTTCAATCTATTATCAACTTCTTAGCTTCCTGGATATAGCTGTCTATAATTCTTTCAAGGTTTAAGATGTTTTCAGCTATTATTTTATTAAATAGGTTTACTATGCCTTTTTCAGTCTCTTCACCTTTGGAACTCTCAGAATACAAATATGGCATTCCATAAGTCCCATAGGCTGTCGTCATTCTTTTTAATTTTTTTTTTTTTATCTTACTGGGTTATTTCAAAAGACTTGACTTCAAGTTTAGAAATTCTTTATTCTACTTGATCTTGTCTGTTGTTGAAGCTCTCAAATGCATTTCTTTATTTCATTCATTTGATTCCTTGGTTCTAGTATTTTTATTTGGTTCTTTTTTATGACGTTTGTCTCTTTTTGGAATTTTTTATTCAGATTATGAATTGTTTTTCTGATTTTGTGGAATTGCCTGTTTGTATTCTCTGGTATCTCACTGAGTTTCCTTAAGATCATTTTTAAAATTTTATTTCAGACATTTCATAAATTTTGTTTTCTTTCAGGTCTGTTATTAGAGAATTGTGCTTCTTTGGGGGCATAATGTTTCCTTGATTTTTCATGCTTCTTGTGTCGCTACTTTGATATCTATGTGCCTGGTGGAACAGCCATCTGTTCCAATTTAATGGAGTGTCTCTAGTAGAGAAAGATTTTTTCATGTAGATGTATCCTATAGAGGCATATGTGTTGGTTACTTGGGGCTTGAAGGTGCCCCCTCCAGCTATGCCAAATCATCTCTTTTTGGGGAGGAAGACCTGTGTGGGTATCAAATACTAGTGTCACAATTGTTCCAATGGGACTAGCTGGGGTCATGGTGTAGCCTTTTGTGTTAGCATGGTGGGCTGAATCTGGGGCCTCAGGAATATGGAAATGTAGGGAATCCCAGGGTAGAATTCCCTCTAACAGTTGCTCTGTTCTCAAAATTATGTCATTACATAGTAGCTTGTGTCCTAAAGAGGGGGTGGGGGAACCCAGCATTGATGTAGTCTCTCGAGCAATTCAGCCCCATGGACTACAGGCAGTTTCCTGTACCTGGTTCATGGCCTGTGAGGAATGTGGGGCTGTAGCTTGGATTGCAGAAATCTGTGATAGTAATGAGAACTGCCCAGGATCTCCCACTTACATTTTCCTCACAATGGGGAGTCCCTCTTGGCTCCCAGAGAATCCCAGCTGGGTGCTTTGCTTTCCTCTCTATGCTGTCATTCCTAGTTTCTGTGCTTTAAAGGGTTTTTCATCACTTCCTTGCTGAATTCAAGTGTTCTGCCTTAGATGCTCTATTTAACAGGTGCCTATCTATTTGTTGTTTTAGTCCTTCTTTGTAAAGGAGATGAGCATTGGACATCTCTAGTCAGCCATCTTGATGAGATATCTATTAGTTACTCTGGATTTCCAAAAAGTAGATACATTCATTTCATACTTTAAGACATGAGCTTAAATCAATCCTTTTTATAGAAATTTCATAATAGTCACTTTCCTTTGACATTACTGAAGTGAAAGTGTATCAGTGAATAAAGTTGGTATTAATAGGTTTTCTACCTGAAGTTGAGCTTCAGAGCTTATATATAATACCCCCTTAAAATGTACTCCCTCAGATCATTCAGTGTTGACTCTCAAGTTTAATAGGGACTTTGGATTAACCAGATACTTTAGAATAGACAGTAGGTCAAATTAGTATATAGTGTATATAGTGTATATAGATAAAACTCTATTTGAAACAATATTGTTCCTGTTTTCACTTGTCAGCACAGCCTTATGCAGGTGACCTTCCTATATGTTCCCATTGTGCCCCATTTTTCTCTTAATCATAACACTCACAAAATTCTAATGATTAGTTTATTTACATGTTCCTCAGTCTGTGAGCCTCTTTTAATGAAACATTGTTCATTAACCTTGTATTTTAGACTAAGCAGCAATGCCTACTACATATTAAATTTCAGAGATTCATAAATGAAAAAAAAGTTTTGAAATAACATTTATTTATTCTCCCTTAGTCTCTCAGATCAAATATAGCTCTCATATTTCTCAATTGACTTCATACTGTATACTGAAAGATCTTTAAGCTATAAAAAAGTATTGACCTCTCCTGGTAAGATTCATTGTCACTATACTCACTTGGGGTTCATACTACTAAATTTTATGAAATAGAAAAAAATCTTGTGTCACTTAAGAAGAGTGTTCCTACCCACACCTGTCCAACAGTCAGGAAGGCAGGATGATAGGCAAAGTATTTTCCTGGCACTAGTCTTCTCCTCTGAAGTTTACCCAGTAAGCTATTTCTCCTCAGGGTCTACTAGGAAATGTAAGTTAGTTAAAATGGTTCAGAATTAAGAGAACTGGGAGAGGTGAATAGTAGAACAATAGCTATTGCTTCAGTAGATTCTGAAGTCACTGCTTTTACTAGAAGTGAAAAGAGAAAAATGATAGGAATGGTGAAAAGCCACAGTCTGAGCCTTCTAGAGAACTCTCAGAAGATTTACCCAAACTCAGGGATTCTGACGTGTCAAAGAGAAAACTGGTACCATGAGTATATACCACAACTGTAAGTGAAAATGATCACCAACGAGTCTGCAAAGGATATGTTAGAGGAAGTGCCTAAAAGAGAGCTGACTGATGAAAAGACAGTTATCTCCTGGAGCACAAGAGAAGACTGTGAAATAAAGGGAAACACAAGATCCTTCATGTTTATTACCAGAAAATATTTATTCATCTTGGTTCTAAGTGTGAAAATCATTTATTGAAACTTTAAAAATGCACTCAGAAGTCCACATTTTTGAATTTTCTCAGTGAAAAGAAGTACATATAAAATAGAACCAGATAATGTATCATTAAAAAATATCAAGCCTTAAATGATCTCTGTAGTCATACCAAAAAAAAAAAAAGGTATATTATACCATTTGGGATACCTAAATGGTATATTATATTTAGAAACCTAAAATATCACATTTAATAGGACTACCTGTTCTTTGAATTATAAAAGAAAAAAATGAACATGAACCTTAGTGGCACAGATTTATTCTGATTTTCCTTTCTAACTATTTGTGTTATTTCTGCACATACCAAACAAGATTTTCAAATACCTCAACTGAATTATTTCATTTATTCATTTATTTATGCAAGACATATTTATTGATGCCTACCTGTACAAAGTTGAGATACATGAGTAAGAATACAGATACTATCATTCTTCTCTCAGGGAACAATGTGTAGCAAATATGACATAAATAAATTTTATACACATTAATATATCAGTTAAATAATTTTATAGATGATGATTCTACAGTGCATTAATTTTAAAGCTTTTTAAAAAAATTGTATATCAGAGGCCGGGTGCGGTGGCTCACGCCTGTAATCCTAGCTCTCTGGGAGGCCGAGGCGGGCGGATTGTTTGAGCTCAGGAGTTGGAAACCAGTCTGAGCAAGAGCGAGACCCCGTCTCTACTAAAAATAGAAAGAAATTAATCGGACAACTAAAAATATATAGAAAAAATTAGCCAGGTATGGTGGCGCATGCCTGTAGTCCCAGCTACTCGAGAGGCTGAGGCAGAAGGATTGCTTGAGCCCAGGAACTTGAGGTTGCTGTGAGCGAGGATGATGCCACAGCACTCTAGCCCAGGCAAAAGAGTGAGACTCTGTCTCAAAAAAAAAAAAAAAAAATTGTATATCAGAGGTAATCATGAAATGTGCAAATAATCTCCATTAGTGCCTTAATAAATGATTCTGTGAATCACTTTCTGTGCCTTAAGTTATGTGTACAAATATCAATACTTCAGATAATCTTCATTTACTTCTAATTTAAAAATATATATGGTTTCTTCAGCTTTCAAATGGTGAAATTTGTGAATTCGAATATGTTTTATTTGGATGGCTCTAGCAGTTTTAAGTACTAGTATAGATGATTTTGGATCACTTGTTCCTATATTATTTTATTTTTTTTATTTCATAACTAAACATGATCTCATGTATCCTGTTAAATGAATATTTTCACTTGTACAGAAACATTCATTTGTGTAGAGTCAATCTATGTACCAGAAATGAGTCCTACTGTTTGGTATGGTGCATATGTAAACACATGACCCACTAGTAATATTGTTGAAATGAACTTCCTTCCGCAGGTTTTGATTCTCCTTCTTTATTTACATCTCGGTTTTGGACCATTCATTTTTCCATTTACTCATTGTTTTTTATCAGCTTACTTTTCCTCCTGCAAGATAATAACACAGAAACTAAGCAAGACCATTATTCAACAAGAGAAGAAAAGGAAAATACTAACTTGTAAATAGGGAGAAAGCAATACATATTCTGTATCTAAGGGTAATCAGTTCTAGTGTAATCCAGGTACCAAGAAAGCCATCAGTGAAAAAAGATCTGTCTGAGTCTAACAGCTCCTCAGTACAGCTATATTGGTGATAACATAGTAAAAGTATATCCATTTTTATTTGCAGGAAGGCAATGTGTAAGTTCAGGGAAATGAGATGTCTTTCTCTTTATATAACCTTGTTGACTGGAGGTAAACAGGTATGAGGTATGATGGATTTAGATTTGATGAGTGAGAACTTGAGTCTAACAAGAATCAGCTATTGCCTGGGAAAAAGTTCAGTGGTTAAGGTGTTCCCATTCAGATGATGTTGGTAGCTGCAATGAGTTTTAACAGTAACCAACAGCCATGAGCAGAAAGCACATGGCACCTACCACATTACTGGTAAAGCAAGTGCAGTGGTCCTCAGCAAAGCAGTGATGGAGTTCTGCATCAAGGTGAAGCCTCCTTCCACTGCTGACTCCATAGTAATATAAACATATAAGTACAATACAACAAATATGGCAACCAGATTACCTGTATCTGAAAACCAGTTTCAAAGTTTATCAACGGTTTAGCCTTGAATGAGTCACTTAATCTCTCTGTTTTGGGAATAATAATAATAGTATCTACTTCATAGGCTTCATAGGATTGATTCATAAAGTGAATCAATCATATATGGAAAATATTTAGAACAGTGCCTAGCACATAATTATCACTATATACATACCTATAAATATACATATATATTGATTTACCTACATAGCTATACATATTATTGGTGTTTCACAAGAACAGAATCATGTAATACATACTTTTACGCATCTCAATTTTTCACTCAGTATGTCAATAAGACCCTCCGGAAATTTTTCCAAGTCAAGTTGCTCTATTTTATTCTTTTTAAGACTGCATACTGTGCCATGGTCTTTACACAAAATGATTGATTCCATTCTAGCTGTTTGAAAGGCATGGGCAATGGCACGCTCTGTTGAGATACTCTCTAGCCTGTAATGAAAAGACAAGACTGCCTAGGGCCAGCCCACAATTGTACCCCACAGACATCATTTTATATAGTGTCACCTTAAATTTCTACTACTCAGCTCTCCCAGTTCCTGGGACAACTATTCCTGCCATATGTCATTTGTCAAAACTGGTTAGTCTTTTATCCACATTCCAGGTCGTCCTCTCCTTACTCCTTTCTAATCCACACACTATTCTTCAGTGAGTTATCTTGACCTACTTGAACCTCCAGCCAGTAACAATTAATCAAAGTATATCAAGAAAACACCAGTAAAGTAATAGTAACAGAGAATGAATGAAAGGGAGAGATAATGTGAAAAGTAGCAATAAGAGCTAACACATACTGACAGCTTAACATTTGCCAAGCACTGTGCAAAGTTATAACATACACTGTTGGAACTCCACCTGGATTCTGTCAGATCACTAATGCTCCACTCTTCCTCTCCACACCTATAGTCCACATCTGTCACTCCCTATGGAGGACTGACCTTGAGCACCTGGAGCTGCTCTGTCTCTGTGGAAAGAACTAGAAGTACTTGGGAGTTTATGTTCCTTTATTCCAATAAAAGCTAATGACTGTCTGGTGCAGGTTATGAAACCCCAGCTCCTGTGCCTCAATCAGGACAATTCTAAGGTGATATTTATACCCTGGTTTGTGAGATCATGTGGAAGCTACCCTCAGTAAGACTTTACAGGAAATTACACATTTGTTTGGCTTCTTCCCTGACTCCCGTGTTGGTTTCTTCCGTGATAACTTCTTCAATAATTGCTTGCACACAAATCTTCGTCTTTACGTCTGTTTCTGAGAAATGCAACATAACATCAAAGCACTTTGC
This sequence comes from Propithecus coquereli, assembly GCF_000956105.1. Lineage (NCBI taxonomy): Eukaryota > Metazoa > Chordata > Mammalia > Primates > Indriidae > Propithecus > Propithecus coquereli. The sequence goes on along the minus strand of NW_012146078.1, from coordinate 3,707,798 downwards.
AATGTGTTACCTCTTTTAATCTTCACATTAGCCCCGAGAGGGAAGTTAAGCAACTTACCTCATACCCTAAGTAGTACAGAGTTAGATTAAAAATTCAGAAGAATGTCTGATTCAAAGCTCATGCACTTAACCGTTACTTCATGAAAATGGGACCCTAAAAGTAGAGACAACAATTTGAGGAGTATTAACAAGGACCCAAACCTAAGTAAAAAAGTAGGGGGAGTGTGGATAAGCACTCTACTTCCTCCTTGCTCATGTTACTGTCTTTTACCCACCAGCTCTGTTGTTAGGTAGCTCTGCACCACGTTGACTATTCCTTAAGAGTCAACTTCACTCTTCTCTCCTTTCAGAAAAACCTGAAAAAAGGGCAGGAAACTTGTTCCTATTTACCCTAGTTTTGACCTAAATAATCCAATCAGGACGAGGTTCTTGGAATTGTCCTATCTCATTGAGGATTTCCTGCCAAATCAAATTACTTCACTCAAATTACTTCGCTCATTCAAAAGACCTACCCCAAAAGTAGAAACTTACAACTTGAAAATTCCTAACTGGGTTAAAATTTTTATCAAATGTATTCCAGTTAAAATTTACAACTAGAGGCAGGAGGGAGGGGAAAAAAATTTACAACTAGAGAATATTCTGGATATAAACCATTTTGATGTTTCATTAATTTTCCATTTTGTTGAAAATATCCTGAAATTATAAAATTGTGAGAGGTTTTATTAAATATTTGTGTTTAATAAACACAGATATTGACTTAATAGACTTAAAATAAAATGTTTGGGTCAAAGAAATTACTTTCTTTGAGAAATTTGGGGTTAATAGCACTTTTCCACATTTTTAGAGCTTTTCACTATTTGGTGATGCCTCCTATCACATACTCTAACTAATGTATTAGTACTCTGAAGCGTTTTACACAAAGAGCATTTTCTAAAAAGAATACAGTTGTGTATTCAGTATGCTAAAATTAAGTACACTGTCTTCTATTATAACTTTGAAATATGGAAAATTATTTTTAATATGGGAAATTAATATAGGTAAATAACTTGTAAATGACACTATAGTATACACAGCATTTTGATTGAATGATTAATAATTTACTTTCTTCCTCTCAGCAACCTGAGTTTCTATGACTGTTGAATTCCAACTATAGAATTTCTTTTCAAAAAAGAAAATATCCTCTGGTTATTGACCACATTAGACAATGTAATACGGATTTAATTTTTTAAATAAATGAATTAAAAAGTATTGATAATTTTTCTTTTTTATAACACTCCACTAAGATCCTGACCACAGACCCGGGGTACAACCTGTGATGTTTCTGACCAATGTTTCAGCAAAAGTTCCTAAAGATAGAAAGTTGTAAAATATAAAACAAAAAAGAGCTAGAATGAATTTTGGACAACAATTCATAATTTAAGTGGATTTCATACATGAAATCATAGAGCATAAACAACTGAAATCAGTTTTGTTTGGGGCTTCAAAGCAGCCAGAGTTCTTAATACAAGCCTGTTTTACTATCCACTAGGACATCCAACCACACAAGTTCGTTCTTTTGACTGAGATACTCATTTTATCTTAAAAACAAATGATAGTGTTGATTATGTATATTTTATTTCTTCTTTCCACTGATTTATGGTCTCCATATTTTTTGTAGTGAAAGTGTCTTCAATAATCATAAAAAATGCTTATAAAAAGTATCAAGTGTGATTGATTGATTCACAAAGTTAGACTAAAAGGACTTATGGAATCTTAATTTATTAATACTTAGGGAAGTACTGGCATATATTAGTTCATGTAAACTATGCAAATATTGGCATTTGAATAAGAATCAAAGAAATGATACTTGAAAATATTAAACATCAGCACCAGTGGAATTCAAAGGATTATATTTGATTTTACATAATAAATACTCTGTTTTAATGTCCTGATTAGAATTTTGAAACATCTCAAAGTTATTATTGTAAACATCAATTATTCACAGCAAAATACAATCAAATATTCTTGTATTCTTCTATGAATACAGAAGGTGAAGAAATAAAACTACAATTTCAATGTCCCTGTTTTATTTATTTTTCCTAATCCATTGATTTATTTTTTCTTGGCTTAAGTTCCATGAATTTTGAAAAATAATAAAAAAATATAATCAAATAGAAGAACCTATAGTCTTGCCACCCAAAGAATGTAACATACTGTAATAGTCAAAAATAGTTGATTTTTATTTATAAGAATAAAACAAATAGTTTTTTTCTAACTTTTCCAAAATCAAATGTTTATTTACAGAAAAAATTCATAATCTAATATATATAGATAAAAAGATAGAGATAATTTACATAAATATCAAGTCAGGGGAAAGACTGAGAAGGAAACCATAGGTCCATCCCTAAGTAGTCTGAATTGTTAATTTTATGACTTAACACTTGTGTTGAAAATGGTTGTAAATATTTTGAGTCTAAGAACACATTTGACCTTTCTCTTCCAGTATTTCTTTCAATGAGCGTCTTTGAGCTTCTGTTGAAATGAAATCTGTATTTTAAACTCAGAAATTTATAGTATTATTTAATATAATTATTTTTGCTTTTAAAGTAAGGTCAATTCTATCATAATACTTTCTCCTTGTCATTCATTCAGAGTAATTTGAAATTTTCATTACTGAAAGGACATACTAAATGAAGGTCTTTTGCTTTCAAATTGTCTTTAAGTTAGACATTGAAGCACACTAAAAAAGTGGTTTGGGTAGATAAATTAAGATAGCATGATTATATGTGGAATTCCAGAATAGTTCTCTCTTTTAATTAATAAGTAAAAATAAAGTCATTCTCTCAGAGTCTGAAGAGACTTAGACTTACTTATAACTGTAAGTCTAAGAGGAAATTATTGCTACTTTTTTTTTTATTCAATGAACTTTAGGACTATTTTCACATATGGTATTATATAAAAATCATTTTATGATTACATAAAATCATAGCTTTTAAAAAGATAGAAAATTTGTGTTAGCTATAATCACACATGTCAAAAAGAAAAAGAAAAAACAGGAGAGAGGCTCTATAGCACAGTATTTAAAAGCTTGAGTTTGGAGTCCAAAAGGCCAACAATAGCCACTTCTTAGCTGTGGGCCATTGGGTAAATTAAGATAATAATAACCTCCAGCATCTAGGATTTTGATGAAGAATGAGATAATATATGTGAAAACTAAAATGCTTGCCACAGCATAACTACTCAAAAAATATTAGCCATCTTAAATACTTATAATTATTATGTTTATTGATAAGCATAATTACCACTGAGCTTGTTTAATGAGATGCTAATACATCTTCCTTAATACACCAAAATAGAATAATGTTGATGTGTTACTTTACATTTGGTTTAATAGTACAAAATCAAAATTTGAGATTGTCAGGCTAAAACCTTTTGCTATTTTCCAAAATTTATTAAACTATTAATATGTATAATTTTGTCAAAGAGTAAAAAAAGGATTACTATCTAGCATTAGTAATCTTCTTAGATGCTTCATTGAAAAAATACATTCAGAAAAATATTATAAGACATTAAGGGTTATCCTATCATTTTAGAGGAATAAAGAAAAGTGAATACAGTTGACTTTCAATTTTAAACATTCTGAATTCTTAATGTTGAATGTTAGGCTGACTATTCTCACTGCTTCATTCATTTTGGCTTGCCTGCCCCCAATCTTCAGAGAAACCTAGTTTATTGTCATAATACCTTTTGTGAACTAAATGAATTGAAATACCAAAGATAGCTACCATTAATTAGAAAGGAATAGATCACTAGGATAAAGAGGCTCCAAGACGTTTTATTGTGTCTAAAAATTCATTATTTGTCCTGTTAAATTACTTCTTTATTATGTCTATTTATGAATAAATTAAAAGTCTCAAGTAAAATAAAGATTTGAGCAAGTCACATTTCAGACCTTCTGGCAGCTAGTATTCTTTTTTATATACCAATATTACTATTTGAGGTCTATTCTGTGAAGAATCTAATTTTTAATATTAAGCTTGCCATTTGATGGTAATACCAATAGCCATGTTATAGAACCTTGCTCTAGAAGTACTTAACAAACCATAATAACAACCCTCTTAATGCTGTTAAACACTACAACCTTACTTAGCATATTTACTAAAGTTTATAAAAGAGAAAGTATGTTTATTTTCAGATAAGTTACATAAACTATTTTGTTTTAAACCAAATTGTGTTGTCTTTAAATTCCATCAGTGTTTACCTTAGCTCTGCTTAGGTTCTAGAAATAACAGTTTTTGAAGAAAATTCTCAAACCAGACTCCCAACTTGATAGTATGTGTGTAAATTTGTTCTTTAGACCCAAAAGAGTTTGTATGTACACAGACACACACACATACATGCTCAACAACAGAAGTTAATTGTATTGCCAAGTAGACCAGAAATCCTTTATGGGGTAGTTTCTAACACTGTCCTACAAATAATTTCATTCTATCTAAGTAGGAAGTGATTAACTACTTAAGTACCTCTACTTCTGACAGCTTAGTCAGGTTATAATAGCAGCAGCTTGAAAGTATCAGTCTACATCTCAAGAAAAGGTCATTTTAGGATATAAATCCATGCGTCTTCTGCCCAATCCTTAGAGGAGGACAACTGCTTCCGAAAAATAGGCTTCTGTAAACCACTGCCAAATTCTTTCAAGTTTGATGTAGGTGTTGAGGGAAAGAAGTGACACTGGAGAAGTAAACAGTTTAATGGCAGGTTATAAAGTTCAAATGAAAGTCACAGTCATCTCTCTTCTGTGTCTCTTGGTGCCAGAAGGACTGGCTGACATTTTTGTTTCTTATTGCCATATCCAGAACTTTGTTCTCTCACCATTACTCCAAAATGTCCTTTCCCTTAAAACCCATACCATCTCCTTTATATCACGCTTTCTGTAATCACTCTTTTACCATCTATTGACATGAGGTCAGAGGCCACATGTTTTAGATAAGTCTTCTTTTTTAGCCATTTTCTGTCAGGGCCTTTAGGAATTCAAAACATAAGACAATGTAGCCCCACGGTTTCCAGTTTGAGCAATGTCTTAGTCCATTTTGTGTTGCTATAAAGGAATATCTGAAGTTGGGGAATTTATTTTGAAAAAAGAGGTTTATTTGGCTCACAGTTCTGCAGGCTGTATGGGAAGCATAAAGCTGACATCTGCGTGGCTTCCGGAAAGGGCTTTCGTGCTATGTCAAAACATGGTGGAGAAGGTCAAAAGGGAAGTGAGCATGTGTGAGGAGGGACCAAACCTGACAGACATCCTAGGTTTGTAAGAATCTACTCTGGCAGGAACTAATTCTTTCCCCTAAGAACAAATCCAGTCTCTCAAAAGTGAAAATTCACTCACTACCTTGACAACAGCACCAAGTCATTTGTGAGAAATCCACCTCCATGACCCAGGCACCTCCTACTAGGCCTCACCTCCTAACACTACAACCCTGGGAATTAAATTAATGAGTATCCTGCAGTTATTGGATGTTCCATAAATGTAAATTAGACCAAGGTAGAAAAATTGCATTGTTTAGATCTCCTGTATTCTTAATTATTTTCTCTTTTTTGGTCTAATTATTCTATTATTACCTGAAGGAAGGATTTTTTAAACTTCTATGTTTGATAAACTGTCTAGTTCTCTCTTTAATTCTGTGTACCCTTGAGCACACTGAATCGTCCTATGTTACTGAACCAAACTGGGGTCTACTAGCCCAGCACAGCAAAGCCAGGCACTGACACCAATAGTTGCAATGGCAGAAAAGGGCTTTTTTATTGCATGGCACCATGCCAGAAGAAGGGCAGCTTAATGCTTAAGACCCAAACTCCCCAATGGCTTTCAAGCAAGAATTTTTGTTTGTTTGTTTTGTTTTGTTTTGTTTTGTTTTTTTGAGACAGAGTCTCACTCTGTTGCCTGGGCTAGAGTGCCGTGGCATCATCTTAGCTCACAGCAACCTCAAACTCCTGGGCTCAAGCAATCCTACTGCCTCAGCCTCCCGAGTAGCTGGGACTACAGGCATGCGCC
>NW_012146078.1:3694598-3701717 GCF_000956105.1 Propithecus coquereli | reverse complement strand
TGGTCTCGAACTCCTGAGCTCAAACAATCCGCCCGCCTCCGCCTCCCAGAGAGCTAGGATTACAGGCGTGAGCCACCGCGCCCGGCCATCAAGCAAGAATTTTTAAAGGCAGAAACACATTTCAGAAAAGCAGAAGTCGTAGGCAAAATCATAAATCAATACATGGAGGTTATATATTGATCTGACCCAAAAGGGTGGGATATCTTGAAGTGGGGGCTTGCAGGTCATAGATGGAGTTATAGATTCTTTAATTAGCCAGAAGGAATGTTGAGGTAGGTGTGACTCTCTCCAGGTACCTCAGGGTGAAATTTAGGACAAAGAATGGTGATCAGAGCAATTTCTCTGTTCCTCTTTATCTCCATTTCCACCCTGGTGGGGGTTTCTGAAAAACAACTCAAGAGCATATGTTAAGATGTTATTTTTTAGTTTCCATAGGGAATAAAAAAAGATCCTGATTCTGACTTTCTTGGAGGACTATTATTATTTCTATCTTCTTGCTCATTAGGTTGCCCATTTACATTTCAAGACAACTAGGTGTGCAGAATTTCCCTTGAAGGGACTTAAGATTTTTCTCTTATTTCCATGCTTGTGGGGCCTGCTCTGTCTCATGGATAGGATTGTTAACTTATTTAAAAATATGTAAAACCCATGAATAGCGTATGCCCCATAGGAAGTTAACATAGTCTCAACTTCAGCCCAAAAAGATATTAAAATCATTCTTTAGAAGACTGCTAATGATTTTCTCTGAATTCAGTATCCCTTAACCTGCACTTTATTCTAGTCATTTCTGCTGCATTTGACGCTGCTAATCACCATTCTTTTCTTAAAAACTTCTCTTCCCTGGTTTCTGTGATGCATTCTCTGTGTAATTTTGCCATCTCTCTTTCCAACCTGCTTGGTTCTATCCACTTCACAATTAGAGATGTTCCCACAGGATCTAATGTTAAAACTCTTCTCACTTTATATTTATTCCCTTAGTTATTTTATCCACTAGCACTTTCTCAACCACCACCTCCATGCATTTGGTACTCACATCTGCATCTCTGAATCTTCTTCTGAATTTCAGAAACATTGTCAACTGCCTGACAAATATTTCCTCTATGTAAAATTTCAGCACCCCAAATTATATATATCTAAATGTGAACTCATTATTTGACACTCCACCCTGAAACTATCAATTGACTTGAGTTATAAATCTGTGTTGTTTGATATAACCAATCTCTTAGTCACTCAAGCTGAAAATATTATCATTTTGAGGAAAGCAATAACATATAATGATTAGTACCACAGGCTTTAGAGCCAGACTCTTTGAGTTCAAAACCTGCTCTCTGAGACTCAATTCCCCCATCTGTATGATTGGGAGACTAATAGTGTCTAAATTCTAGTATTGTTAGGAGAGTTAAATAAGACTGTTACTATAATGCAGTTAGTACACCATAAATTTTTGCCACCCTTAATATAAATTTTAAATAAATTCTAAATATTCTAATATAAATTCTAATCTAAATTCTGCCCTGCATCCTGTTTCTATTTGGTGTCGTAGCCTGGCAATTGGAGCTCTTTGTGTTTTCAACCCTTCGTAATTGTCCCTGTTGTTACTTAAGTATCTGCTTTTAAATAAAGTTTATACTATATTGTTTCTAGAACAAATCTAAGTCTCTTTTTCTTTGATTTTTCAAACTAAAAAAAAGATTAACTTCCAAAATTAAAGAATAGTTTGAAAAATATTGTAGTTACACAGAGAAAGTAGTACTTTGCTTAAGTTTACTTTATGAGATCTCCTGCAGTGTTAGTATGAGAGAAACAAATATGAGATGTAAAAGTGCATTGGTAAAAGGATTTAAGACATTGATTTAGGTATATCTCCTGCTGTTTTGATAATGTGATTCTTCTTAGTGTAATAATTAAATCTACACTGTGATGCGATGTGAGACCACCATGGTTTTTGTGAGGATTATGAGTTTTATAGATTTAGTAGGAATGGCTCAGTAACCTCACTAATGAAATAAGTACACATTTTACCCCACAGTTCTCCAACTGAACACAAATATCATTTCAATAGAAAAAGATGTCAAGTTTTAACTTGCTCATTTTCCATCTGAAAAAAGTCTTTGACTCAGCTACTACTAAACAAAATTGGGCTTATTAAATAAAAAGTAACATTAACATACTTTCTTTACTTTTTCATGGAAATACTTATATGCTCATCTTGATCCCTTATAATAATGGTTCTCAACTTTGCTGCAATTAGAATCACATAGGTAGCATTTTAAAATCCCAATGCCCATGCCACATCCCAGATCAATTAAATCAAAATTTATGGGGCTGAAAAGCAGACATCAACATTTTTAAAGGTCACTAGATGATTCCAATGGCAGCTCACAAATTGAGAACAGCTGCCTTTTCACTACTTGATGAGCCTTCATTTACCCCTGTGGGTGGTTACTGATCTGTAATTTGGAAGATATCCGAAATGAATCACGAAAAGAAGTGGTCATTGTAAGCATCAGAAAATAGCAACTGCATAGGTGGTTTATAAAGAGAAGAATCGTCACTGTTTTAGAGTGGTATTTCTCAAAACTGAAGGAGTATCCTGGGTAGTTCTAGGAATAGCAGAAGCTAAAGAAAACTGATTTTAAATGCATTCTTGCGAGTAGGGAAAGAATATGGGTTTGAAGCCTGCAGAACCTATACTGAATCCCAGTTTTGCCATTTTAACTAGATACGTGACAATAAACAAATCACTTAACGTCTCTGAACCTTAGTTTTCTAATCTATAAAAGGTTATAATATTTTTGTTGTCAAGATTCTGTTACTGAAAATTTGGTACTTGTCCCCAAGACCAAATGAAGAAAAGTACAAGTGGTTTGAGAAAAGGAAAGAGAAGTTTATTAATTCGCTGGCAAATGAGGAGGATGGCAAGCTGTCATTTTAAGGAACGGTTATCATCCCTTTAAGCAGAAACACAGAGCTTTTAAAGGGGGGGTTTAGCTTCGGTCTATTGCTATTTAACTATGGTTGGTGGTCTTGGTTGACCTTTTCTCCAGTGAAGATAATCCTATGACCTTTGCCCAGACATTTCCGTTGAGCTATCTCCTGTGGTTTAAAACAAAGAACAAAGAACAGTCCACTGCCCCTCTGATTAATGGCCTCAGACAGAGTGCTGGTTTTAATTCCCAAAAAGAGTTGGGGGCTGTTAAAAGAGACAACTTATAATACATTTTGGCCATTTCTAGGCCCTTTCTTCTGTTACTATACTATGAAAATCGTACAATATCTTGCATGATTTCAAGTACTAAGACAGGTGCTCAACCAAGGTTAGTTCCAATTCTCCCCTTCTCCTAACCTATGCTTTTCTTACTCCCTGTTACTTGGACCAGGGTTTATTAAATTTAAATTAACCCACCTATGATCAGAATGGTATCTGTAATGTTGATGCCTGACTGATATTGTGGTAGTCTGGTTTCTAATGACCATCTTGCTACTCTAGTCCTCAAGCCACTTATTATCTGGAAATCAGATGAAAAGTAGGTTCATAATTCCCAAACTGTGTTTCCTAAAATTCTAGTGTCTCACAAAACGTACTTGGTATGACACACAAACACACACAAAGTTTCTGAAGTCAAACACATTAGGGAGATGCAGTATACTGTGGTCCCCTATTAGACATGCCCAATGAAAAGTAACATACCGAAGCCTCAGAGAAGTTCTGAATTTGAGATGACTCTTTCACCCAGAATTTTCCAATTTTGTTTGACCAACCTTCCCCCTACAGTCACCCATTAACCGTGTTATTGGTCTGAGTCCAAGGAGCATAGATTGAGAAATATTGTAGAATGATATTATAGATGACTAGTCAAAAGCAAGAAAATTAATTTAATATGCTCCTCCCTTGTCATTGGAAGAGACTCCAGTCAACTCCAATTAAGGGCGGAAACCTAAAAGCTGTGGGGGAGATTTTAAAATCTGAAATGAAATGTTAAACTAGAGATTTAAAGTTGAAATTGTCATGATTATTGCGGCCACATGTCCCGGTCAATTTTTTTTTTTTTTCTTTTTTTTTGAGACAGAGTCTCACTCTTTTGCACAGGCTAGAGTGAGTGCCATGGCATCAGCCTAGCTCACAGCAACCTCAAACTCCTGGGCTCAAGCGATCCTTCTGCCTCAGCCTCCCGAGTAGCTGGGACTACAGGCATGTGCCACCACGCCCGGCTAATTTTTTTTTTCTATATATTTTTAGTTGTCTGATGATTAATTTCTTTCTAATTTTAGTAGAGACGGGGTCTCGCTCTTGCTCAGGCTGGTTTCGAACTCCTGAGTGCAAACAATCTGCCCGCCTCGGCCTCCCACTGGTCAATTTTTATTATTACTTTAATATAGTACATGTAAACATAGTATCTAGTCCTACCCAGCAAGACACCTCATCTGTGTGACTCAAAATTATACAACTGAATTCACTGTCTTCTTATTTTGTAATCTGAAAAATGAAAAATGAGAGAGATAGTAAAAAAGAGAGAAGGTAAGACCTAAAAAGGAATGGAAGGTTTACATTAATTCTACCGACTATGGTAAAATACGTTAGGGCTGCCAGATAAAATACAGGACACCAAGTTAAATTTGAATATAAGATAAACAATAAATATTTTTGTCAATATAAGCTTGTCCCACACAATATTATAACCATGCCAAAAATTTATTGATTGTTTATCTGAAATTCAGATTTAACTGGGCATTCTTTTTTTTTATTTGCTAAATTTGGCAATCTCAATGTGCTAAATATCTAAATTGCATCAAAAATGACATACATTGAATATAAGCAATAAAAATAGATAATTTTTTAGCTTTCAAACATTGACATGCCACAATGAAAAAGAGAGAAAGTGAAAAAGTGGCAACTTGGACTTTCTGCAAACAGATGATAAAAACTAGGACCTGTCTGGGAATTCAGAATAGCTGATTTGGCAACACTAAGGATAGTAATAGTCAAGGGGAGAAATGGGAAACTAATAGGCAAATCTTAATTAAATTTTATAGGAATTGCTTAGAGAAATGGAGATTGATAGTGTGAAAAATAGCAACAAAGGCTATTTTAAACTGCAATTTATTTTTGAATCATAAACTCATAAACAGCTTTTATTTGAATAAATGTAAAATTCCTTTAGCATAAAACTAAAAATAAACCAAGAGAGAAATGCATGTATGGAAAAAAACATGAACTTCATTATATTTGTCAACATGTAAGAATTGTGCTGTCAGAGAACTGTTCTAAAAATAAAAAAGGAAATTCTATGTCTATGTGTTATCAATTCATTCATTATAAAACATAATAGGTTTTTCCTTTTATATTTACTTTAAAACGTTATGAAGTAATCAGAAATTCTTTTGAAAACTAAATTATATAAATTGCATTGATGGATATTTCATTTCAACTTTTGGAGTTTTGTTTGTTTGTATTTAGCACAATCATAGTTCACTCTAGCCTTGAACTCTTGGCCTTAAGCAATCTTCTACACTCATTCTCTAGAATAGTGGGAACTACAGGCATGCACCACCAGGCCCGGCTAATTTTTCTTTATTATTTGTATTAGGTTGTCAAGTATGAAATGTCCGATTTCCTTAAGTACTAAGTTTGACAGTTGATATCTCTGACATTTCACTTTGACACTTCTTGTTTTATTTTTATTGTGAAGGTACATCCTCACTCTTGTAAACACACAGTTTGGCTTATGATTATCTTTCAAATTTTTTTAGAGCAATTTTTGTGAAACCATGGATAAGTCAAAAATTCATGTTATTTTTTTAATATGAGCTCTGTCCTGCAACCAATGCAGCACAGACAACTCAAAATATCAACAAAGTGTTTGGGAAGGATGTGGCTAATGAATGCACAATACATCAATGGTTTGAGAAGTGCCTTTGTAGTGATTTTAATCTTGAAAATGAGCCATGCGGGTGACCTGAGACCAAGGTGTGTAATAATGAGCTCAAAGCTATAGTGGAAGCAAACCCATCTCAACCTACACGTGAATTAGTAGCCAGGTTTGATGTTACTATTCCAACAATATAGGACCATTTGAAACAAATTGGCAAGGTAAAGAAGCTGGATAGATGGATACCATATGAATTAAATGAGCATCAGAAGAGAAATTGTCTTGAAGCTTGCCTTTCTTTGCTGTCATAACATAAAGGAGAAACATTTCTACACCATATTGTTACGTGTGATGAAAAATGGATTCTTTTTGACAATCACAATCATTGAGCACAATGGTTGGATAAAAATAAAGAGGCAAAACACAGTCCAAAACTGAGTATTCATCAAAAAAATCTAATGATGTCTGTTTGGTGGTCCAGCGCTGGTACAGCTTCATGAAACCTGCTCAATCAATTACAATGGATATCTCTTGCAACCAATTGGATGAAATGATGAGGATGCTTGTGGTCAAGCAGCCAAGATTGGTCAGTAGAGACAGGCCAATCCTCTTGCAAGATAATGCTCGACCACATACTGCACAAACAACCCTGCTCAAACTACAGAGGCTGGACTTGGAAACTCTGTCATCCACTATATTCACCAGACCTTGCACCAACTGACTATCACTTCTTTCAGGCTTTGGACCACTTCTCGCAGGGCAAAATATTCAACAAGGTGTGGAAAATACCTTTGGTGATTTCATCGCCACTAGTTCTCCAGACTTCTTTGCTGCTGTCATAAACAAACTACTGTTAAGATGGCAAAAGTGTGTTGACAGTTTAGGCACATACTTTAATTAATTCCACTGCTTCTTGTTTAAGATATAATAAACTAAACTTTTGATTGGAAACAGACCTTTCATATTTGATGACCTAATAGACACAGGACCTTGCTATGTTGCTCAGGCTGGTCTCAAACCCCTGGGCTCAAGCAATCTTCCCACCTCAGCCTCCCAAGTAGCTGGAATATAGGCATGAGCCACCATGTACAGCTATAGTTCAATAGTTTGTTCTCTTCAGTTTTATATATGCAGAATTTTTGAAGTATCTAACTGTTAGGAAAAAAGAAGAAGGAAAGGAAAGGAAAGGAAAGGAAAGGAAAGGAAAGGAAAGGAAAGGAAAGGAAAGGAAAGGAAAAAGGAAAGGAAA
>NW_012146078.1:3682100-3694073 GCF_000956105.1 Propithecus coquereli | reverse complement strand
TCTTATATGTGCATTTATGTGTTGATCAGTTAATACCAATTTGATGGTGAGTACATGTGGTGCTTGTCTTTCCATTCTTGGGATACCTCACTTAATAGAATGCGTTCCAGCTCTATCCAGGAGTATACAAGAGGTGCTATATCGCCATTGTTTCTTAAAGCTGAATAGTACTCCATGGTATACATATACCACATTTGGTTAATCCACTCATGTATTGATGGACACTTGAGTTGTTTCCACAGGGAAGGGCTCAGCACAAGAGAAAGAAAGGAGAAGTGACAACCCCAAGAGTTCAGGGATTTTATGAGGAGAAAGGAGAAAAAAGTGATTGTTGCTAGCTGATAGCAGAAAATGGCTGCATCTGTTTGTCCTATTTTTCTCTCTTCTCTGTGAGGCTGGCTTACCAGAGTCCTTGGAATGTGGTCTGGCAAGACCTGGGGAAGCATCACACTCCTTCTATCTGCTGAGTTCTTTTCAAGTGCTATGAAAACAAACTCTTAAAGAGAAGATGTTAAGCTACACAGGTGGTTAATTTTAAAGACAACAAGTTGAGCCAGGTAGTTAATCAAACAAAGGGCTGTTGTGCACTATGATATTGCTCCTCAAACTCTCAATTATGTGTTGAGAGTTTTCTCCTTTTTTTCTTTCTGTTAAATATTTTTCTCTGTTAGATAGTTTATTAGCAAGTCCATCCTTTCAGAAACATAATTTAAAAATAATCAAAACCGAATTATTTCCGAATAACTCTTAAACAAATGCAAACAACTCCCCCCCCAAATATTCTCTTTTTGGTTCTACAATTTAACCTAACGATCCTAATATACACTAAATATTACTTTAATAGCACTGAAGGTTATGCTCCTTTTTTTTACTTTCTTGATAAATTCCTAATAGATCAAATAATTGTGTGTAATTTAAACCTTTGTAGTAATTTAAGGTTAAAAATACTGATTTTATACTTCAATAATGATATCTTACTAAATTTTTCAATAAATATAAAATTAATAGTCTTAGGCAAGGGTTAGTGACATATTTAACCTTTCTAACAAAATAAATCTACCAAATGTGAATTGTTGAACTTTTTATTCAATGAAGCATCCTTGTTTTTCTGATTTATTTTTCATAGCTGATTTTTTAATGAATAAGTCAAGTTTAACCTAAGAACATTTGTATTTGCTTCAGACATTTGGAACATGTGTATAGAACTAACAAATAGTGGCTCCTCAATAAAGATTGTTTTTGGAAAATAATCAAAAACAGTTACACTATTTCTGCAAAAGTATTGCATTATGGAAAATGTAGTTCCTACCGTAGGGGTGAGGGTTAACTTCCCCTTTCACCTGAAAGTTTGCTGACAGGTGAACTCACAGTTAAGGCAGATTAATAAGAGAAAAGTTTATTTACCCTGTCCATGGGGAGAACCACAGAGTGATTACTCAGTATCCCAGTGGGATCCAGATATTTTTCTACATGCCTTTTAGAGGGATGGGGATGATATGAGGCATATGCGTAATTTTGTTTAGGGGCAATAAACAGTTGGTAGGGGGGATGAATGGATGGGGGAAACAGACTGACTTATAAATTAACCTGAGAGACAGGTATTATGAGTTAAATGATTTGAGCCAAATCTGGTCACATTCTTGATCTTCTTTCCTGCAATATACTGAGATAACAAGAAGAGGAAGAGAAGTCCATCTTTCTTGCGATCTGTCATTCCAGTTTATGCAGATAGAGGGAAAGCCCCTTCCAGTGCTTTTTGATCTTGAAGGGCCTGTAATTCAAAATACTCTCTATACCAAGGAGTTATATTTTAGGGAGAAATTTCCTGAGCTCTTTCACTATCACAACTATCTCTAGAAAAGCTTCTTATATTAAACTATCAGGCAGGAAAGAGATGCTGATTTGTCCTGATATGCCTAATTGCCTAAATGTGAAGAATTTAAGAAAGCCAGAGTTACTTTCAATAAATCTTATTTGTCCCTACAGTGGAGCCCACAGAGAAGAAAAAAATGAGCGATTTGCTGTGTATCGTTTTCCACAGTGACAATAACTATTCCCTCTCTCCTGCAAAATTGCAAACCCCGACTCTGTGCCTTTTGACATTTGTGTTGGCCTCAAAGAGTCCCCAATAATACTGAGTCCTGCGTAGGAAATCCTTGATTTTGCAGTTTATAATCAAAAAGTTCTAGGTTTATGAAACCTCAGCCTCCATGGAGTTGAAGGGATTTGAGAAAAAGCATCTGTGCTTGCACCCTCAGGGTAAGAGATCTTTCTATAAATTCATGGCATAGTTTACCCAAACCTATCTAGCAGTACATGTGCTTTGTCTTTCTGACTGAATTGTAAACCCTTTGTAAGCAAAGTCTGTATTTGGTTGTTATTTTTTATAGTGCCCGAGCACTGGGCTTCATATTTAATAAGAATTTATTAAAGATTCAGATATTACTACTAAGGAATTAAAAATATCTTTCTTTTGTTTGCTCTAGGATTTTTCTCCAGTCCAAGATAGTTTTCTGTGCTTTCCTTGCTTTCCTTGCAGCAGAACTCAGGAAATCAAATCAATATCTTTTCCCCCCCAACACCCACATAAGCCCCTTGAGGCTCTTTTCCCATAAAATTGGTTGCATAGTGGGACACAATAATCACAGTAGTCTACTTGCTTACTTCCACTTACAGATTTGGATTAACGCTTCTCAAAAAAGCAAGATGAAGGGAGGGAAGGAAGACAGGTAAAAAGGCTGACACAATAAAAAAAAATTTAACTAATTTCCTCTGGGACTGCTTTGGTATAGTCCTACAAAAGTGACCTTGAGAGGAAGAACTAACCACATTTCTAAGAGATTGGGGCAATCAATACTGGTACCAATTGACTAAAATATTATGGCCATTGGGTATCCATCTGGTCCGGTTTTCTCCCTGCCTTGGAAGAATGACAAGGTATTCAAACTCTCAGGGATCTTCCAATGGCAAGTGTGCATTAAAATGCTACAAAAATGTCCATGAATATAAAAATACAATTAGCCCATACCCTTAAGCTGAATCTTCTCACCTCAGGTATGTATGAGGTCAAAGTAAGTCACTCTGAAGGCTTTGAGGTCATTTATTTACCCTGGCCACAAATATGAATAAAATTGACTTAGCATGGAGTAATCAATAATATAGTTCTTCAATGCTATTTGATATTTAGATTTAATCAACATAGTTGGGAGTAATAACCCCGTTCCTGAAATTCCGTTTGCTGCCTCACTCCTCCCTGTGCCACAGCTCTGGACTCCACTCTCCAGATAACGTCTTGACAACACTTCACTTTGAAACTAATCCAAACTCTCTCCTCAGAATTTACTACTACAGCAGGGAGCTACTGAGTCGATTAACTGCTGGATGAAGCCAGGCAGTTGAACAGGAAGGGCATACAAACCGGTGCCAGGACTTTACATTGGCTTACATGCATGCAGATAGTTAGTAAGGGAGAGAGGAGCAAAGAAAAATGTAGATGAGAGAAACCACTAGGATCTGGAAAGAGTACGATGATCCCCGCTTCCAGTTCCCTTTCCATTCCCCCGAGTGGCCAAAGTACACTTCGTTTCCTGCCCATGTGGCAAAATGTCACTTGTTGATGACCTTCTTTTCTTAAGCTGGCTTGATTGGATTTCTTTTGTTATAAGCAGTTATGCACTTCATAAACCCAGATTAATTCAGTTAATAACATGAACTTGCAGACAGTCTGAATTGGTGACATACATTTCTATGTAAATAATATGCTACGTTATTTGGTCTTTAAAAAGATATTCCAAAATTTGTTTGATGGACATTTCCTATCATTTTTTTGCACTATTCATTTACTTTTTCATATATATTACAAAAGCAAACATCAGTAAAGGAGATAAATACTGTCATATTGTGAAATAGGGAAATGGAAATTGTGAGATTGAACTGGACCATATATTAATAAAACCGAGGCAAGATTTGGGAGATGATACATCATTCCCTTTGGGACCTTTCATACAGACAAAAGGCATTTTGATAGTATGCTGCCTTATTAAAAATAAAGTGAATAGATATATTCCAAAAACAATAAATACTAATGTCTTTAGGAAAATAACTGGCAAGACATCCTATGACTAATAACTTTTACAAGACATTTTGAAAATACTAAACAAGAGCAGAATTAACACAAATGCCAAGGATTATATTCTCAAAGCATTCATTTTAGATGGCTTGTGCAATACATTTGAATATATCTGGCACATTCCCACTCTGGACTTTTCCTCTAGCTCAGTGACTCTGAAATTGTAGTTCCTGGACCAGCAATGCCAATATCACCTGAGAACTTCAAGCAATACAAATTTTTGTCACCATCCCTGACACTGAATCAGAAACTTTGGGAGTGAAGCCTTTCAATCTGTGTTTTTTGTTTTGTTTTGTTTTTTTGAGACAGAGTCTCACTGTGTTGTCCAGGGCTAGAGTGCCGTCCTAGCTCACAGCAACCTCAAACTCCTGGGCTCAAGCAATCCTACTGCCTCAGCCTCCTGGGTAGCTGGGACTACAGGCATGCGCCACCATGCCCGGCTAATTTTTTCTATATATTTTTAGTTGTCCGATTAATTTCTTTCTATTTTTAGTAGAGACGGGGTCTCACTCTTGCTCAGGCTGGTCTCGAACTCCTGAGCTTAAACAATCCGCCCGCCTCGGCCTCCCAGAGTGCTAGGATTACAAGCGTGAGCCACTGCCCCCAGCCTCAATCTGTGTTTTAACAACCTCCCTTACCCAGGGGATAAATGCTCAAGTCAGAGCTATTGCTCTAGCTCTTTCCTGATAACTTATCTGAGATAACCACTTGATTAATTAATTCCATCACCTCCTTCAAATTTTTGCTCAAATTCTCATCACTCTACTTAATGTCGCAACCTACATTTACCCCTCATCCTCCTCAAAGTACCATTTCCTTGATCTTCCTTTTCCTTAGCATTTATAATGTCTTGTACTACATATTTATTTATTATGAACGTTTTTGTCTATCTCTACCCACTTGGATATAATTGACATGAGAGCAGGGATCTTTGTTTTGTTCATTGATGTATTCCAAGTTCTCAGAAAAGTGTTTGACATATAGTATGAGCTCCATAAATATTTACCAAATGAATATGTTTCTATTGCCTGAGCAAAGAGCTATTCCCAAAGTAGCCACCTTTGCTGGGTTTGTGATGAAGTAGCTGAATAGCAAGTCTTTCAACCTTAGGCTTTGCCAGGTGGGAGACATAATGTTCTTCAGTCTCCAGGGGACATAAATCATGCTCTTTGAGCACTCTCCTGATGCTCCTTTCTGTCACCTTAGAGCCTTGGTATACTAAGTGTTGTATGAGAGCAAAGTGTAAGGTTAGGTTCTATGAGGGTGGAGAACTAAATCAGTGCCACAGTGGGGACTTGGGGGCTCAGAGGGTGGAAGGTAGGATTTCAGAGTTCAAAGACTAGTTCCTGACTTCTAACAAAAAGAGGAATAAAGGTTAAAAGGAGGCAGGAGCTGGGGGAAGGAGGTGATTGGGTAGTGGAGAAGGGTGGCCTTTTCTCTCATTTCTGGTGTCTCTACACTGTTGGAAGGGATGGATATGAGAGTCCACTCAGACTTGTCTGTCAGACTCTGGTCCCTTCTGTCACTGTTTATTTTGTGCATATTCATATTCCTACACATCTAAAATATAATAGGCTTTCTGAAACAAAATCTCCTTGTGCCACTGATGATATTCTACCCTGATAGAATATCTGTCATAACACTCAGGAAGCTAAACACATCTAAAATTTCAATTTATTTTTTAGATGCTTGCATACTTGATTATTGATGTTTTCATTCAAAATGAGTTTAAAAACCATAAACATGGGTATTATAAGCAAAAGAGTTAAATCGATGTCATTTAACTCATTTCTACTTAAATTTTGTTTACTACTAGGACATATTTTCACTATACTGTATAAGAAGTTTTCAAAATCAATGAATCATGTAAATAATTCTGAAAGCAAACTCCATTTGTAGGTTCAGCATGCAGAACAAAGTATATGAGCTAATGTACTTGAGAAATTTTCTAAGCCTTGACAAGGCAGAGTTGTCTTTTAAATTTTAAAAAGTATGTAAACTAATCTAACTAATCAACAAGCATTTATTTTAATTCTTAGATCACTAATGAAGTTTTTTTTTCATTTGGATTAAGTCATCAACTTAAAATTTAACTCATTTACCATTTTCCATCTGATGTCAATTGTCTTAAGATGATAAAAGAAATTATAATGTAAAAGGTATCCATGTGACAGACCATTATTTTTCTATCAAAGATGAAGTTTAAAATGCAATAGAAACAAAATACCATATTTAGCAATCAATTTTCTTCTTTGGATGGAAAAAACTCACAAAAGTGGGAGACAGACTGTTTCAGAAGTTAATTATGTTAACAATTCTGACATCTCTCTACTATGGTCTGAAGGTTTTTGTCCCCCCAAATTCATATGTTGAAATCCTCACTCCTAAGGTGATGGTATAAAGAGGTGGGGGCTTTGGGAGGTGAGTAGGTCATGGGGGTAGAGCCCTCATGAATAGGATTAGTTTCCTTATAACAGAGGTTTGAGAAAGATCCCTGGCCCCTATCACCGTGAAGGCTAGAGTGAAAAGATGGCTGTCTGTAAAGAAGTGGGCTCTCACCATACCAAATCTGCTGCTGCCTTGACCTTGGACGTCCTAGCCTCAGAAGTAGGAGAAATAAATTTCTATTGTGTATAAGCTACTCAGTTTATGCTATTTTGTTACAGAAGCCTGAGTGGAATAAAACACTAATCTCTTAATGTCCTACTATGTCTGGGAGAAGAGGACATAATGTGAAGTCTCTAAAGGATGTTTAAGTAAAGAATTCAATAGTTTATCTGAGATGTAAAGAAGCTAAGGGAAGAGGGTGGGGTGTTAGCTGTTTCAGCTGATGTGGCTCTAACCTGGGTAGAGAGAGTCTTAGTCAATAATCTTTTGCTATTGACTTGAAAAACAGTTCTTGGGCACATGGATATTCCTTGCTTTAATGTCCTCTGGCTAAATAGAGCTATCTGGATCTATTCTAAAAGAATTTTACTTCTTGTAATCTAAGCTTATTTCCCAATTAGTGTCTTTGTTTACCATTTGACTTTAGCTACTTTTCCGCTAATACCGTCAACTCCCTTGCTACCCTGTGCTCCCCCACAGCAAGATATATAATCCAACAATGTTCCTTTTATACTCTCCTATGGCTACAAAGCATTTTCAAAAAAAAAAAAAAAAAAACAATTGCACTGTAGTATAGACTAATGCTCACACAGCTTTAAATACCCAGAATTCTTTTATCTGCCTTTGATTACCTCCCTTCACATCACAACTGTGCTGAATGTTCATCTTACTCTTTGTGATCTCTGCCTCTCCCCGCTCAGATGACATCGCCTCACATTCGAACAGAAAATAGAGTTTATGACACATGAAAACCCTTAAGGTTCTGCCATTTTCTGCCACCACCCGAACGCATACATGCTCACGTATGCACCAGCTGTTAAGCTTATTTTCTTCACTTATCTCTTTCCTTCTGGTCTCAAATAAAACAATACAGATAAAGTACTTAGGAAAGTGCTGGACACAAACTAAAGTACTGAATAAGTTTGTTTGATTGGTTTTAATTTTATTCCTTTTTAAAAATAGGCAAAAAATACATAATGGGTACAAAATTTTAGAGTCCCTTTCCAAACGTTTTTCTTAGACACACATTTCTATCCCTTGGAAACAACCACAGTTAACAGTTTCTTGTATATCCTTCTAGAGATATTCTATATATAAATTAACATGTATTTATGATTTTTTTTTTTTTTTTAAGAGAGAGGGTCCTGCTCTGTTAGCCAGGCTGGAGTGCAGTGGCGTGATTACAGTCAGCTCACTGCAGCTTGGAAATCATGGGCTCAAGCGATCCTCCTGCCTCAGCCTCTCAAGTCACTGGGACTACAGGCCTGTACTACCATATACAGCCAATATTTTTATTTTTTTTTTTGTAGAGATAGAATCTCACTATATTGCACAGGCTGGTCTCAAACTACTGGCCTCAGGCGATCCTCCCACCTCAGCCTCCCAAAGTGCTGGGATTACAGGCACCTGGCCAATATTTTTTATATTATATGAATAGTAACATAATCCACACACTTTTCTGTGCTCTGATTTTTCACTTTAAAATACGTTTTGAAAATCCTTTCATATTAGAATATAAAGAGCTGCTTCATTCATTTTAAGTATATGCAATTTATTTGCCTTTATCTATTGATGCATATATTCATTTCTACCACATAAAAATATATATTTATAGCATAAATTATTAGAAACAGAACGATTGGATCAAAAGTGATTGTCATATTATCTCCACAGGGTTGTACCAATTGATGTCAGTGTAAGAATCATGCTTTCCCCCACCCTCAGTTAACACAGAGTATTTTTCATTCATTTATCCATCCACCAAATATTTTTCAAGTGACTAGAGCCCAGGGATTGAAGTCTCTGCCCTTAAATATCTTATATTCTAATGAGAGAAGACATGCTATAAACAAATAAATTATAAATAGTGGTTAAATTTGTAATTCAAATTTTTACTTTGCCTGGGAAATTTAGTTGCCTTGCCATATAAATATACCAAATTATCTTTGCATTTTAAAAAAATCAACTTTCTCAACTTGAAGTTTTCATCTAATTTTGGCCTTTTTAAAAATTTCTAAATTTTAAGTTTTTTGTTAGTAATCAAGAATACACAGACTTTCTCAAATTCTTCATCTTCCATTCATTCCTTAATGTATTATCTTCATGAATTTCTGGGTTTTTAGATGCACAGAGTTTCAACAAATAATCTATGAGTTATAAACTACATTTCAATCCACATCTGTCTTCTAGACTATTCCATATGGGCTATTTCATGATAAGTTAGTATCAATGTGTTTGACACTACCTACTACTTTCACCATGATCCTATCCTTTTTAATCCCTTCTAAACCTCCTTTTCTTGTATCCCCAACCAAGTAAATAACATCATCATCCACCAGGTGCCCATCAAGTGACATAGGAATCAGACCTCTTTATCCCTCAAGTTTTACTTCCTCCCAAATCGAATTAGCTATAAAATCCCATCATACACTAAAGAAGTTTAAACTTGTTCTCTCTCTTCACTGCCTTGTTCATGCCTTGGCTGGAGTCTCATTGTCGCTCACCTATACTACTTAATAATTCCCATCACAGTCTCTAATCTTTACCTAATCCGAGTTACCTTCATTGCCTCCAGCACTGTGCCATATAAAGTTTTGCTTCCTATACAACTTTTCAATCCCCAACTGCCATAACCCATTCAAATTATTCTCCTACCATACTCTTCCTGATATTGTACCTTTGCAAATTGTTTCCTCTCCCAAAAAGGCCTTCTCTGCAGTCTACTTCCCCCAACCATCTGTCAGACCCAGTAAACTCATTCTTCAAGCCTTAGCTTAACTTTAAACTCAAGTGTAACATCTTTTCTTGTCTTCCCAAGCAGAACTGCTACAGCGTCCTATGAATAATCATAGCTTCTTTTTTATACATTTACATTTATCACATAGTACACTTTAGATTATAAATACTGGCTTCATTCTCAGGCTTCATGTGGTGGCAAAGGCATTTCAAGAGATCCAAGCTTAAGTACTCACAGCGTCTGTCCAGTGGGAAAATAAAAATAAAAATTACTTCCTAGAAACTCCCACAAGATTACTAGGATTCACTTGTCTTTGGACGAATGCCCACCACCAAACTAATCATTGTTACTTACAATCATTGCCAAGGAGTTATAGTTTTTATGATCTCTCAGGTTCCCAATGGGAAATAAATGGCACACTCAAATTAGGAATTTATTATAACAGAACTATTTATAAAGATGTGGTATGGGTGAAGAAACCATAATCAATAGTGCTAGACATATTGTGTGTCACCATGGCAGGTGTGAACCTAAATGTCACATTTGCACATGACCTGGACCCAGAGACAGGTCTCAATGGCAATACCACCAGTGCCATTTTCATGTGCTAAACAACTCTTGAGTATCAGATGACAGTCACTTATGCCCTTGCTGCCACCTTGTCTGTTCAGCAGCCAACCCGGGAAACCAATTTTAATGCAGAAACCACACCCCGCCCGACCCTGTTACCCACCTCATTGGTGCCCATGGGCAACATTGTTGCAGAACTTGTAGTTGCAAGTAAAGATCTCTTAACAGCAACTGTATTGTTCATCGTGCTGAATCCTCGGCTCCTGCTGAACTAATAGCAATTATATTCAAAATCTATCTGCCCTATAAGAATACATTTATGTCATCATGTTGCAATGATTTGTATACACGATAGTGAGCTATTTGAGAAAATGTTTTATGCCATATTCATTTTTACATCCAGATTGCCAACACTAATGCTGGAACCAAATAAATGTTTTCTCAATAGGTACATGTCTCTTTTCCCCAACTACTGATCAACAATATTTTTCTTGATGGCATGAGCTACATCATTTATGTATAGGTATCATGTATAGAACACAAACACACTGTACTGCTTAATAAATATTTATTGGTTGGTGTTCAAAAGTCAGGAAACAAATCAGGAGGTTTAACATTTGCATTCTCCAGTGTTTTGTAATTCCATTCAAATTTGATTTATGCTAAAGGCATAACTAGGGAATATATAAACAAACCATTATTGTTTAATCATGTCATTTCTGAAATATTCAACATACTCTATAATTTTTTAATAATTTTCTCTATAACTATGATTTTTATTAATATCTTCCTCAAGTATACCTATTTATTAAAATACTTTTAATCTAGAGCTAATAATAGCCACTATTGTAGTAATAACCAAAGTGAAAGAAGTATAGAAGTAATCAATGTAACTGAATGAGAACTTGTTTTTAAGTTAATGCTAGCCCGAAAATCTTGGAGGAAAGAAAAATTATTTGGTAGCAATTTCAATATTCTCAAATGGAAAAAATAATGTTAAGTCAAAATACTTGCAGACGAGTTCTCCTTTATTGTCATTCAACTATAGATGGATTTGTCATACTATCTCGGGGCTAAATCTCACGATATTAGTATGTTAATTATGTTCTGTCCTTCATTTCATATCTTGATATTCTAGGATAATTTATTGTGTAAAACAGAGACAAACAATATATTTTATTCTGCAGCATTAAGTTAAAAAATAGAAAAATATCCTTATTATTTAAAATCATGGTCTCTTTAAACTTAATATTTATATAAAGCCAGTGTGCATTTAGGTTAAATATTTCTCAATCACTACCTGTCTTATCCAAGTTTAAAAGTTAAGTTTTTCCTCATATTTTAGTTGATAGCCTTGGTTAACCAGCAGACTGGAAAAACCATATTTGCATTTGAGTAGAGCTCCAAATCATGGCCATATAAACATCTGCCTTGTGTTCAGTGCTGAGTGTTCTGTAATACCAGCAGTTAAAGATGACAAATCAACTGCCCAATTTTAACTGATAGCAGTTAGCATCCGCACTGTGTTACCAGACTTCTGCTTTGTATACCCTCCCTACCAGGTCTTGAGAATCCAATAAATGTCAATATTATTTGCTTTATTTATGATACTTAGTTAATCAGCTGGTACTTATTAAACCTACCTAATGTAAAATGTACTTTACATATAAAGCTTAGGTAAAAGGAATCAAAAGAGAAAAAAATGTATTAAAGGTGAAAGAAGGAAAAGAATACTTTCATTTTAACATATTTATGAAATAAAATAAAATGAAAGCACATACATCAAGATCAAATGAAATTTCTTTTATTCCATTAACTACATTTCCATAAAATAAGTACCATTCGATCCAGCAATCCCATTACTGGGCATCTACCCAAAAGAGCAAATGATACTGTATAAGAAAGACACCTGCACCCGAATGTTTATAGC
>NW_012146078.1:3644373-3681395 GCF_000956105.1 Propithecus coquereli | reverse complement strand
CTCATCACCAAAATTAATTTTGTTATCATCACAACCACAACAGCTTTCATTAAGTTTTAACACATCCTAAGCATGTGATATTTTTTTTCAAATAATTTATCAGGATGTTTTTATTCATGTTTAGGGAAGATTAGCTATTGTCACCCCCCAGTTTGAGATGGACTTTGCCCAACCTAGTATTTTTCCCTAGATTAGATATTTACCACATTGTTAATAATTAATTTTAGAAACAAATTTTTAAAAGTATTCTTCCCAACTAACATATAGCTAAATATCAACTTTCTGGTATCTTTCCAGCAAGGATACAGAATTTCCACATTTTTTCTAATTCCTGGTGATCACTACTTACATAAAGTATTATTATATGCAATGTCACTATGGAGTGAACTATTTGCCTTCCTAAATACTAAAGGATCATGCTTTAAATGGGACTCTAAAAAAAAAGCAATCAAGGAAAGAGAATGGTAGGTAGAAAGGAAGAAAAGATAATGACCATGTTCTTTCAAAATTTCCATCTCTAGCTTGCTAATATATTACCCATTTTCTATTTTAATACAAATATTGGAAGAATATATCATTCCTTATTCATGGTAATTGTACTTTATTTCCTCCTACCATCCCCTTACATACAATAGAATTAGAAAATTTAGTATTAAACAATGATGGTACTATGGATACTATAAAATGAGGACTGGGATAAAAATTAAAATAATACTTTCATGACTATCTCTAATGCTTACCGTAATCCTAAAGGTAGAGGTTGCTTGCACTGTGTACCACAGATAACCAATATAAATATTCGCCTGGCACTTTAGGTGCCAGGCACCTAAGGGATTTATATTTAATCTTCAACAAGACTTTGTAAGGTTTGACTTTTATTATCTTCCCTCTACAGATAATGAAACTGAGTCTTTGAAATGATTTTCCTGAGCTCACACTATTAAGTGAGGGAATAAGGCTGCAAATGAAGTTCTATTGAACTCTAGCACTTGTGGTTTTATTTACAATACTTAATTAATTGAAGCTACAATCTCATAAATAAATACCAGTTCCTGTTGCCTTCACATCCCCACTTCTGTCATATCTTCCTATCCCTCCTTCACACACACACACACACACCCTCACACACACACTCAACTTCCTTTCTTCTTTTCTTTAGGTTTCAGCAACAGTCAACCAAATAGTAGAGCATACTGAGTCTGTACATACTTATTTACTCCCTTTTCCGTAGGAAAAGCACATAGCAGGTGCTCCTATAGCTAGTTTCAGAGTATTCATTGAAAGTTTTCTCTAAGATTGTCACTGTTGCAACTTAATTATTTTCCCAAATGTGGCAGACTACCAAGTGGGTATCTCTTGAAGACAATAACCAGATCCGTTTGAGCAATGAAATATGTGTATATGTAAATCCCATTTAAAATCAGAATTACTCTTCTTTCTAAATTTTTTTTTAAGATTTGGTTAAAGCTGCTTAATGAATCAATGGACTGCACGTGGATGTCAGTAGCTACCAGGGA
The DNA here is from genome assembly GCF_000956105.1 of Propithecus coquereli. Taxonomy (NCBI): domain Eukaryota; kingdom Metazoa; phylum Chordata; class Mammalia; order Primates; family Indriidae; genus Propithecus; species Propithecus coquereli. Next base: position 3,679,878 of record NW_012146078.1, on the reverse strand, counting down.
ATGAACACTCTTCTCAAAGGAGCACTCCTATGTGAGTGTATATTTCTCATGGGGGCAAGTCATTTTAAAATGACTAACCATGGTTCATTTGTCCTTTAGTAGGTCTAGAAAACTAAGTGTGAAACAGCTCTTACTCTTCAGTATGTACTAAAATTCAACATTCCAGCTGTTCACATAAATTGTCCTCAAACATTACAATCATTTCTTTAATGATAAAACATAGGAAAAAAGGAAGATGAAGAAACTAAATTTCAATAACCACTTAGCACTATATCTGCTTGTATCAGTCTGAGACTGGTCAGGAAAACAGAGTCACTCAATAAAGGGGTTTCATGAGGATATTAGAGTTTACACCAGTGTTCAAAACGCTAGGGGACAAAGGCCAGGAAAATCAAAACTTAGATTCAGTATTCTTGCTACCTAATGTCAAAGAAGAAGACACTGAAGCTGATTCTTTTGGTTACCAAACTGTAACCCAACCACAGCGAGTCCACTTGCTTAAGGCTTCTTGGGTGTGGCTCCAGGCCATGGTCCTCACACATGGCTCAAAATAAACCTCTTTAAAATTATTTTATAGAGTTTGACTTCTTTTCTGTTGACAGAGAATTGCAAGAGGGCAACTCCTGTTTTGCAGTAGTAAAACAACTTGTAAAAGTATGGTCTGCAGTAACATGGAAGATAAAATGTGTTTAATGAACTTGTGGATCTGCTCAAAGGAATTTCTAGGAAGAATTTTTAAAATGCCAACTGACAATTTTTTTGGCTGTGTATAATGGAAAGAGAAGAATTAAAGTTTACAAGCAAAATTTAGAAGAAATATATAAGAGCTAGGACTTGTTAGATAGGAAAACAAAACTATTTCACATGACTCATCTATCCAGAGAACAAAAGACTGCCAAAGAAAAAAATAGCATCAGGGTAAAGAACATATCAAGGATATGGCTAAGCCAGGCGTGGTGACTCACACCTGTAATCGTAGCACTCTGGGAGGCTGAGGCAAGAGGATCACTTGAGCTCAGGAGTTCCAGACCAGCCTGAGCAAGAGTAAGACCCCATCGCTACTAAAAATAGAAAAATTAGCCAGATGTAGTGGCATGCACCTATAGTCCCAGCTATTTATTTGGGAGGCTAAGGCAGGAGGATCACTTGATCCCAGGAGTTTGAGGTTGCCGTGAACTATGACGATGCCACTGTATTCTACCCAGGACAACAGAGCGAGACACTATCTACAAAAAAATAAAAATAAAAATAAAGGATATGGCTACAAAACCTTTTATTAAGACTTCAGAAAAATTTAAGGGGTGCCTAGTAGAGCCTCCAAGCTAGACAAAGGGACTTTTAGGAATCTCAAGGTTGTTATCCCATAGCCCTAATATTCTGTCCAAAGAAGAGAGAAATCTGTCTTGAAAAGAATTATGCATGTGGCACTTGGGCATGTAGTGACTGTCAATCAGATTTACAGGGAAACACAAAGTTTTTAAGAAAATTGTACTAACTTGTATTAAAAGGGAAAGAGTGCAAAATGAAAAAAGCTTTCGGCAGAAAGCAAGGAGAGAAGCCTACTTGGCTGTAAATCCAGACTATTTCTCCTAGACCAGACGGGACCTCTCCAAGAGCAGAGTCAAGAGCCTGGCGAGGGGATTCAAGAGTGAAGAGTACAGTGAATTAGGGAACCAATTTAGAAAGCAGAAGTGAGCCCTAATGCAGGTGGATTTCTAACCCTCAGAGTGGCATATTCTGATAACATTTGTCTGGGTGGATTTCAGGTCAGTGGCCACTATGTGCTTCCCATTTCCTCATCTTTCTTAATGGGGGTGTCCATTGCAGTTATCCTGTCCCCATCTCACCATTTTATGTTGAGGATTGAGGAACAGATAAATTGTCTTTTTACTTCACAGCTCTCTGAGTCAAGAGGCACTGAAGCTCCAAGGAGTCTCATCTGTTTCTTGACCTGATACAAAACACAAGATCACGGACTTCAAGGCTGGTGCCATGACTGGATGAGATTTGGGGAGCTTAGGAAATGGGTTGAATATATTTTGAGTATGGGAGAGATGGGAATCATTGGAGCCAACAGACAAAATAAAGAGAAGATAATCCACAAACTGAGAATAAAACTAGATCAGACATTGAAGAAGCATGAGCACACTCCCTAAATTGGACACAAACTGAGTTAAAGCAAGACGTGATGGGGAGGGGTGGGTATCCAAAGCCAAAAAGGCAATTGAGTGGAAAAACCTGAGCAGTGTCTATCAAGAACCTCAGAGATCAGATCCAGCAGGTAATGACAAAGAAATAAAGAAAAGAAAATTTACACATACACATGGCAAAATAGGCAAGATTCCATGAACAGAAGTGCTGTAAAACCTTTGTGTAGGTTCACATCTCTCTCTGTAAGCAGGTCTCCACTGGTACAAAGGAGTTAGAGCAATCCCTAGCATTTTCGTATCCTAGTTCTGGAATCACTCCCAGAGTTCAAAACTATGCAATCCCAGACTCTGAACCTCATAGCAATCTCTTTTTTTTTTCATCCTTGCACATTACCCAAACCCACATTACACCTGCTCCTGAACCTCATCAGGACCTCAAATTTTTCAACCCCGGTCTATTTCCTCAGCATGTTGTTCTCTCTGGAGTGCTCTTTTAAGAAACTAGCACTATCCAGCACTCGCACCAACATCTTCCCTTTGGCCTTTGACCCCAGTCTGCATCCCGATTCCTGATCCAATCCTGAATCAATTCGGTTATCTTCTTCTTTGCAATATAAACCCAAATTTGAAACACTGATGGAGGATAACAAAAACCTAGACCAATTTTATCCCAATTACCTCTTAAAGGTTCTAATTTCAGCTAAGCCTTAAGAATGCTCTGTAATTTTTTTGCTTACACCTTCTCCTTAGAGCAGCAGCACCACTCTCTTTGAGACATATCTTGCTACCTGCATACCTCACTCTGCCAAAACACAGATCTTATCCTTTCACTTACATTTCTAAGACTTCTGATGTCCTACAAAATAAAATCTGTGTCTTTATCAAAGCCCTTCATTGTCTTCTTCAGTTAACTTTCATCACTCGCCTCCAACCCTGGCCCTAATAATGCCTTTGCAGTATTTAAGTAAGTTATACATCAGACTACTTCACGTATCTGAATGCATCCTACATTTTTATGCTTCTGCTTTTTCTAATACTTTTCCCTCTACCTACAAAGGCTTTCACTGTCTAACCATGGTATAATTAATTCTCCCTCACCAGTAATCCCAGGATACTTTATACGTATCTCTATAATGCTGTTATTGCATTGTATAATTATGCTATAATTATGTGTTTAGTTGTTTCATTACTAAGGCTAGCTTCTAAAAGACAAGAACAATGTGTTGTTTTGCTATTTTGTTTGCATTGTTCAGGGGTAGGTTTTTTAGGGGGGATGGATGGGGAGGAATATCTTTTACAACTCTGAGATTGATCAGCACATAAACAGCATTCAATAAATAGTTCTGGCCAGGCGCGGTGGCTCACGCCTGTAATCCTAGCTCTCTGGGAGGCCGAGGTGGGCAGATTGTTTGAGCTCAGGAGTTCGAAACCAGCCTGAGCAAGAGCGAGACCCTGTCTCTACTAAAAATAGAAACAAATTAATCGGACAACTAAAAATATATAGAAAAAATTAGCCGGGCATGGTGGTGCATGTCTGTAGTCCCAGCTACTCGGGAGGCTGAGGCAGAAGGATTGCTTGAGCCCAGGAGTTTGAGGTTGCTGTGAGCTAGGATGATGCCACGGCATTCTACCCCGGGCAACACAGTGAGACTCTGTCTCAAAATAAATAAATAAATAAATAAATAAATAGTTCTTAAAGGAATAAATGAGAACAAAGAAGTATAAGAGCAGAAAGGAAGTCTCAGAGTTGGAAAGACAGCAAAAAAAAAAATGGAAAACACTATAAATATATTCATACTATTACAATCAACACACATAGACCTGTTTACTACCTGAAACATTCAATTAGATATTTTTTTCCATTTGAATACCCTTCTCAGTTTACAACATAATCTTTATTTTATAGTAAAAAGTAGTTACTTTATAGACCTCATGACTAGAGTAGAGCTATTAAGTAAACAAACCTCCTACAGAGAGTAAAATGGTGGTTAGAGAATGGATTTGTTTTACCAATTATTTGTTATGTTGTTGTTGTAGAGAAGTTTATTAAACTTGTGTGGCTCAGTTTTCTTATCTACGAAAAGAAAGGTAATAATTGTACCTACCTCTAAGTTTAGCTGTGAAGATTAAATGGGTTAATATTTATAAAGCACTTACCACAGTGCCTGCAGAAGTAAACACTCAGAAAAGACAAATATTATTATTCTAATTGAAACAGTAAACTTGTATGTTTTCATGAGGTCTTGAGAGAACTGAATTTTACTATCTTGCCACTTTACAATGTTTTTACAAAAACTATTTGTGCATGACTCCCCCACCCAGGTTACTTACAATATAAAGTAAATTGAACTATGCCTCTAGGAGCAAATAGTTTAATCAGAGGACAATATAATTGGATATCAAGATCAAACAGACACCTGAATATAAATAAACATTAGATTAAAAATACTGTGTATAACCAGGGGAGTAAGTGCATCATGGGGCCAGATCAACAAATTGGCAAATATTCGTGCTGAGTGAAGCCTGCAGAAGTTTTCTCTCTCCCTGATTATCAAGAAGGCTATATATAACTAATGAGACTACAGGTTCTGCTTAAAGAGTAATCTTGACTATTTCCCAGTGAAGACATTTGAACTACAGAATCCAGTTTATGTTCTAAGAGTAAAAGAGACATGTGTAACATAGTCCATGTCCAGTAAAACCCAGAGGTGGTCCCTAGCACCATGAGAACACACAGTGGTAACTTAAGATATAAAGAAACATGAAGGAATCTGGTCAGAGGCCATGCCTGAATTAATGAAGGTAAATAGTTTGTTAAATTTCTAATTGTAAATAGCAAGAAAAATAAGACAAAAAGAAAATAAAACCCAATTGTGATTTGGCTGAATTTATTTTCCTATTTTCTTTGTTGTCTATAACTTAATTAATCAAAAGATTAATTAAGTTTCTAAGTTTAATATTAAAAAGATGTCAGGTAAACTGTAAGGTAATTTATATGACACAAATTTTATCATACAATTCTAAAATACAACAAAAATTTTGATTTTTTTCTTGGCATTAAGTACCATTTTATTGAGCTTAATTTAAATGCTACAATGTGACAGAGAAATCAGTTGAATTACAAAATAATTCACCTTCTAATTTTAAGCTGATCCACTTTTCTATATAATTAATTTTTATTATGGAAACTCACACAAGATTTCTCTTCTTTAAAATTCTATACAAAAGGTAATTTCAGGATTATTTCCTGCAAAAACTGTTTATCAGGCAAATTAAAGCGGGAAGTTATTTTTGCCTATAGGATGAAAAATGTCAGCACTTTCAATCAATTCCTATAACACTAAATAAACACTGTTGTGAAGGAATTAGCCAATTAAAAATATATTAAGGGTTTTTAAATTAAATATATAGCACAAATTTTATGATGCAAGAATGGGGGAAAATTGGAAGTAAAGTAGAAATTAATTAATCTACCAGTTTGTATTATTGGCTTTGAAGTAAGTGTTTTACATTTGATATTGACCCCCTAAAAATGTTTCAGGGGAAAATAGCTAAGGACTGTGAGGTTCACTGATACTGAAAACACACATTGAGGATTTTATTGACAGTCCTGATGGTGCCTGTGAGCACATCATTATGTCTCAGGCCCTGTGATCCAATATTGATTTCAGGAAATATGGTCATAGCATAACCCTTATAAGAGGTTGAAAAGAATGGAAACAATGGGAGGGAAGGGGAGCGAATAGAATGAGAGCACAAAGTCCAAGAGCTACATAAAGACAATAAAGTAATATAATTTAAGGAATATGAAAGTATAATAATGGTTATAATCAAGAATAAAGTTTCAGGTTTCTACTTTCTGTTTGTCTTCTCCTAAGATACCTGTAGCTGCTAAAGAGTTATTAAAGAGAAGAGGATTGATGGGGAAAAAAAAGCTATCTTATTTTATTACACTTCAAATGCTTTTATTTTACTTGTAATTAAGTAATAGCATGGACTGAAGCAAAAAATATAAGCTATGTGTGGAGAGTCCTCTTACAGAAGTAAGGTAACCTGGTTGTTAACAATGGTGACTTACAAAGAAGAATAATTTCCATTTCAGGGTGAGTACTATTATGAGCTCTCCTTACTGGCAAGTTTGCTTGGTAAGTGGGTTATTTGGTCATGTGTGTCATTGTTATAATGGGTAGTGTTATATGGTTATTTGACTCCAACTAATCTTATATTATTCTTTTAAACCAAATAAACTACTTATATCCACAAAGTCTACTAAACATTCTGACATTTTCCTAATTTCATAAAATGATCATGGAATGCTGGAGATTACTAATTTTTTTGCTTATTTCCCTTTATATAACCTCTATATCCTGAAGTAATATACTAAAATTTCCTTTAGTCTTCACAGGCCAATGATAATGTTCTCAATGTAACTTTGAATTAAATACAAAATTGTTTATCATTTTGAATACTGCCTTTAATGTAATATATTCTCATATTACATTATACAATGCACAAATATATACTAATGACCTGTGCGTTTAAACTTTTTCTGCTGTGGACAAAGAGAAAAATATAGCTAGGGTTAACACTGTTTTAAAAAGCAATTCTATAATGGTAGAAATTTGACTGAGTAACAGTCTAGTTTATTCATGAAAATTGTTTTATTTCAGCTGTATTTTAAGAAATGTTTTGGAAATTACTGTTTGTTACTGTTCTCACTGGATTTCTCTTAAATTAAATGAAAAGGAAAAGAAAGCCTGCAATCTGAACTTCATTTTTTAGATCCATAGAATAGTCTGGAAAAACATACACATATACTTCAAAAAAGTATTCTGAAAGGAAGAGAAAAATTCTTGAAGGCTTCTCTGAACTATTTTTTCTCTTCCTTTGTTACAGGTATCCATTTTTCAGCTATATTAATCTTTTAAAAAAATAAAAAATGGATTTCTTAAACTCATCTGATCAAAACTTGACCTCAGAGGAACTGTTAAACAGAATGCTACCCAAAATTCTGGTGTCCCTCACGCTTTCTGGGCTGGCACTGATGACAACCACCATCAACTCCCTTGTGATTGCTGCAATTATTGTTACCCGGAAGCTGCACCACCCAGCCAACTATTTAATTTGTTCCCTTGCCGTCACAGATTTTCTTGTAGCTGTCCTGGTGATGCCCTTCAGCATTGTGTATATTGTGAGAGAGAGCTGGATTATGGGGCAAGTGGTGTGTGACATTTGGCTGAGTGTGGATATTACCTGCTGCACATGCTCCATCTTGCATCTCTCAGCTATAGCTTTGGATCGGTATCGGGCAATCACAGATGCGGTTGAGTACGCCAGGAAAAGGACCCCCAAGCATGCCGGCATTATGATTACAGTAGTTTGGATTATATCCGTTTTTATCTCTATGCCTCCTCTATTCTGGAGGCACCAAGGAGCTAGCCGAGATGATGAATGCATCATCAAGCACGACCACATTGTTTCCACTATTTACTCAACATTTGGAGCTTTCTACATCCCACTAGTATTGATTTTGATCCTCTACTACAAAATATATAGGGCAGCAAAGACATTATACCACAAGAGACAAGCAAGTAAGATTGCAAAAGAGGAGCTGAATGGCCAAGTCCTTTTGGAGAGTGGTGAGAAAAGCACTAGACTGGTCTCCACATCCTATGTGCTAGAAAAGTCTTTATCTGATCCATCAACAGACATTGATAAATTTCATAGCACAGTGAAAAGTCCCAGGTCTGAATTCAAGCATGAGAAATCTTGGAGAAGGCAAAGGATCTCAGGCACAAGAGAACGCAAAGCAGCCACCACCCTGGGATTAATCTTGGGTGCATTTGTAATATGTTGGCTTCCTTTTTTTGTAAAAGAGTTGGTTGTTAATGTCTGTGAAAAATGTAAAATTTCTGAAGAAATGTCAAATTTTTTGACATGGCTTGGATATCTCAATTCCCTTATAAATCCACTGATTTATACAATCTTTAATGAAGACTTCAAAAAAGCATTTCAAAAACTTGTGCGATGTCGGTGTTAGTTTAAAGACAATTTATTGTTAAAGGGTCGGTTTTTGAGGGAGGGAAGTAACTACACAAATGCTAAATAATAAAACATTTAAACTTTTAGGAGGAAATATATTAAAACTGCTAAAATGATAGGAATATAATTTATATTTTAACAGCAACACAAATACAAAATTTATTGATTTGATCATTATACTAGAGTACTCAAAATCAGAAAATAATTTATGCAGGTTATAAACAATAGTTTGCCTATGCAATATTCCTAAAAAGCTAACTGAAAAAAAATATATATATATAAATAATATTAGTGACAGTGATTTCTTTAGGTTCATGTTTTACAACAATTACAGGGAAGTTTTCAATTAACAACATACCTTCATCCATAATTTCTATATAATCCTATTGTTTTATTATACAATTCTGTTACTTTCTAGAAAAGATATAATTCATCACAAAGCACACATCTCTCCTATCTAACCATTCTTGCCCCTTCTCCATCTTACCCATAGTGAAAGGAGAGAGGGGAAGGAGGTATCAACTTTTATTTAGTATGACTGGAATAAATGTAAAAGTCAGAGATTGATATTGCCTTAGTATTTAAGTAGTAAAGAGTAATCATAAAGTGGATTAGGTATGGCAAAATAATTCTGGATACTAGACTTGTGAATATTTAATATGTTCTGTTTAATATAAATATCTAGAAGACTATTATCTTAACCATATCCTATCAACATTTGAAATCAAAGGGATGGGAGGAGATTGTTATGACTGCCCCTTGTTTATTTAGGAATCAAATTTAAGGTACTAAATATCCTAGGTTACTCACCATAGTTATTATACTCCTAACATCTTTTTAAAAATGTGAAATACATTTCATTTCTGTTAATATTAATAAGCTCAGTAACTGTCTGTGGTACATTGCACCTCAGCATCTCCATACCTTTGATTTGAATATTATTTCCCTTTTATTATATGGAATGTAATAGGAATTTTTAGAACTTTCTATTGACTTTAAAAAAATCTCTAGTTTTCCAACTGATAGAAATGAACAGGCAAAGACTCACATTGCACTAATTTTACATGTATATATATCCTATTATATATCACAATTAGTCACTGTATTAGTTCAGTGAGCCAAAAAAATTCCATCAGTTTTTCTTCCATGTTTATATAGAGATTTGAAAACAATAGAACCATGCTTTTGAGAAGATTTTATTTTATTTGAACCAGCAAGGTCATAGACTACCTTTGGGAAGTGTTATCATCAACCAAAATCATTTGAAAAACAATATATACCTTTTTTTTTAAGTTATGCCTTTATGTATATTGTAAGTATTCTTTCCTGTTGGGTTGCTTAAGAGTGCATTACAGCAATTTTTTATTAATACATATCCATGACACATTACTCTCAACCTAACAAATATTTACAGAGTTCCCATTTTGTACAAGACATCGAGACATGTACTAGATAGAAGATTCAGGAAATAATAAAGTACAGTTTCTTCCCTTAATATGTTCACAATCTAAAAGGAAAAACAAGAAAAAATAAAAACTGTAATAGAAAAGAACAAAGACCTGGCATGAAGTGGTTTACACAGTTGCAATGGTACAGAGGAAAAATTGATCACATCTGATTGAGAAAAATCAGAAAAATTTTATAAAGAATGTATCTAAATCCAGTGTCATATAAACAACATTTGGACAGAGAAATGGAAGAACATACTCCAGGTAATGGCAACATCAGGAATACAGACCAAATCATGCAAATATTTGGTGGGGAATGTTCATGAAATAACAGTGAATTTGCCAACTATGTAAAACAATAGAGGAAAAGGAGATTAAAATAAAAAGTGGGCATTATTGTGGCTGACTTTCAATGTAGGAAAATGAAGTCTGCACTCAGTTTTATTGCTGTCAGTGAGTGATCACTGATTTTTTTTTTTTAGCAGAAATATTACAAGTTTAGGGTAAATCTGAAAAAAATATTATCTGACGTCTGACTGGATTTCAGCAGAGAGTAGTGGAGATGACTTCTTGTTAGACAGCAAATCAATAATTCAGACAAGAGGCGATGAAGCCCTGAACTTGATTCTGACAATGGGAATAAAAAGGAAGAAACAGATGAGAGATGGTGTGAAAAGGTAGAATTTATAGGTTATAGGAAATTCTTTAAGAGGCAGGCAGAGGGAGAGACATGAGTCACTGAGATAATGTCCTTACCTGAAAGGAGGAACTCAACAGAAAGGGCCTTTTGGTGAAATGATTACTTCTTTTGGAGTAGGTTAACCACATAAAGACTTGTCAGAGCTCATAGACACTAATGACCACGTCTGGTCTAAGCAAAACTGACAGGTAGATAAGGTTTCTCTATGGCCTCAAAACTGACAGGTCAATGAGGCTCCCAGCCACCTCTTCCATCCTTGCTTCACTTCATCTTTCAGGCCCTTGTGCTGTGTTGACAGCCAAAGCCTGCTATAGAGCCTCTATCATTCTCTGCTTACTTCCCCTGCCCCATCTCACTTACCAGAATTTGATCCTGTGATTTATTAATTCAAAGACCTTGCTAAAGTTAAAATAACCTGTTAAATTAGTTTGTTTACATCATTCTCAGAAATTTATGTATCTATATATTGGGAAACTCTAAGAGACACAGCCCATCAACAATCCAAGCAGAATAAGGCTCACCTAAATATAGATACTGCCTTCTGATCTGAGTTGGGCGGAAGCTCAAATCTAAGAGAATAATACCATAAGTAAGTGAAGGGTTTATTTTTGCTCTACCTGTCTAAATCTTTGCAAGTGAAGGATGTTTGAAAGGCCAGGACAAACAACCAAATAAACATAGGAAGTCAAACTACCAGATACTAAATTCAGTAATTCAGTCCAGCACTTTATCATTACATATAGTTGTGTATAAACTATGCTCATAAATACACTTCTGCTTGAGAAACATGGTCTTTATTGTAGGACCAGTTTAAGAACATGGATTTCCTAGGTTAATAGGGTTTGGGTTTGAGTTTTGGTTTTGTTTTGTTTTACAATGACCCACAGGGTCAAATCCATACTATAAACAGGTTATCCAGGTACTGGCAGTTGCTGGGTCCATTCTTAAGTAGGACCAATTTCCATTTTTAACCTCGAAAACCAATCTTCCTTTCTGTTTTCTGGTAACTTTGATTCCCCACCACCCACCCCTAATTTGCCCTAGAGTATGAGTGTTCCTTGCTTGTATCAGTCGTGTTAGTTTCAAATTTAAAAATTCCCTTAGCAAAGCATAATCCACATATTCACTGGCTCAATGTTAAGCTTCTCTGTTTCCAAGAGTTTTTTTGTCAAAAATAAATGGAGAATTAACCAGAAGCCAATTACTAGTAAATATGTTGATTTGCTCCACCAAATAGCTTGAAAGTGGGGATGATCATAAGCTTATTGCTGAAATCCATTCCTTTACTTCAAGGAAGAAATTATTTTCTCATGAATTTATACAAGACTATTTTTGACTTATAGGTCAGAGAATTAGGTTTACTGTATTGCAGTACAAAGGAAACATGAAAGATTTTTCCTTACCATATCGCAAAGTCCTTCAAAAATAATCCTGCTTAATTCAAAAAGTGTCCATATTAAAGTAATTTGTTTCTGAAAATGTGTTTCTAAGATCTTCCTAATAACTAAAATGATTCTATGCAGATCTTTGTTTTGCTAGAAAATATTTCTGAAAGCAAACTAATATTTTTTTCACGAATAAAGTAAATATTTTCTTATGATATTATGATAAATTTTCTTGGGCTTTTGAATCAATATGATTACTCTCATTATTTAAAATAAGGAACTCATTAAGAGAAATGTTTTCCAACATTTTAATAAATGTTGGGCTATTGATATAGAATATCTTCTCTGTGCAAAACGTGGTATACTTCAAATCCACCACAGAAGGATAGAATTTTTTCAGAGAATTTACATTTTCTGATTAGATCAGAAACTCTAAAACTTCTATTTGAGGAAAAAAGCATGATATTATTTTTATAACAGTAACAACAATAAATCTTGTCAAAACAGTTGTCCATTAAAGTTGTGTTCAGTCTCAGTTCTAATTTTTACCATGGAGAGTTTCTACCTCTACAAGGACACTAAAATGAACCTATTAGTTTATGTAGATGTAGCAAAGCTTCCTATGCTCCACAATATCTTTTCATTATATTCTATTAATATTCCTCAACTATATTTAACATTCATGACTAAAAATCATACTTATTATGTATGTTGTATCATTATTAATTATTATATAATTATATTGTATAGCTGGATCTGATGCCTTGTGGTCTACCCCAGTCCAACCCACTTAATAAAGGAAAATTTTACTCACCTCCACTTCCCTCCAACACACAGATACATATTGACCATTTTTTCTTTGTGTTAGTAGGCTTGGTTAGAATTTGAATCTATCTGTAACCCTAGTAGAGTGTGTGTGTGTGCACGTGAGAATGTGTGTCATTTTGTAAAACAAGTTGATGTTAAGAAGAACTGATCTGTAAAAAAAAATTGACCTTTTTAACATAGCACACTGTTGAAGATGAAGGAAGAAGAGTAGGAAGAAGGAGAGTTTGCAACATTAAGGAGCAGGATTTTAGATTTTAAAAAGCAATGTGAGTAAGAATCACCTGTGATGCTTGTAACAAAGGCAGACTTCAAAGATTTAAATCAGTGAGTTCCCAGTGGAGTCCAAGAACCCGAGTCTTTACCTAGGATTTCAGGTTACTCTAATGGAAGGTGAAGCTTGGAGCTTTTGTTCTAGAGACCACTGCTTTAAGCTCCTCGTTAGTTGTTTTGTGGGATTATAGTTATGAAATAGTGAAAATGAGACTTCACCACCATTTTACTAGTAGACTCCCACTCAGAATCCAGAAAACTACTTTGCTACTACATGAAAAGCATCTAATGGGCAAAATTGAACAGGAACAGAAGTAAAAATCACATCTACATTGCTTAAGTGGATTATACAGCATTCAATTTATTAAAAAAGCTATTGAATCTATTTTCAAGGAGCTTATTGTTTATATTTTCTCGGGCAAGGAATAAAAGTTTTCCATTACATATAAAGCAGCAGTTTAGAAGAATAGATTTGAAATCAGAAAAGGCCAACTTTGAATCCTGTTCTGCTAATCATCAACTTGATTCTGAGCAAGTTTCATTTATCCTGCTTTTCTCAACTATAATTGAAAGACTAAGAAGAGTGAGATAAATCAAATGCTCTTGAAAAACACTAAAGGCCTGCAAAATAGAAATTAGCATTATTATCATTATTCTCTATAGAAAATCTGGTAGGAGTCAGAGGGCATTTGACAGGGAACCTGGTGTTCTGCATGGCACACACACTGCCTTTCTCTGAGTCTGGAGAGAAGCGAGGAAGTAGTTAATGGCCCCTGGTCCTGGCTCTCGCTGGTAGAGCATTAACTCCCAACAACCCTATCCACAGCTACAGAAATGCCCCCATGTGGGTACTCACCAGTTATTTCTTTCACTGTGCTCTACCATCCCTTTTACTAAAAGCCTGGCATATTCAAAACCTGCCTAGCTTTCTAGAAGGATATAATTTGATCTTTCCACCCTATTAAAATCATAACTGCAATTATTCCAGCATTAATTTCTTCCATTGATGTATTCAGAGATGATTTCCCATATGTTCCAGATCAGGGTTTTATTTTCATCCTTTAAATAATAAAGGGAAATCTTTCCTTTGAAATGAGAATTTTAAGTTGAAAACAATACTAGAGGCTTAATTTTAGGCTCTATTAAGTATTAGGAAAAATATGACTAATTTATATAAGAATATTAATATGTAAAGAAACTACTCAATAATGGCTCCCTATTGCTTATTACATTGCATCCAGTCTCTCTTGCTTGGCTTTTAGGGTCTTAATATTAATAACAACAGTACTACCATGTGGAAAATCTTACTTCTCACTGTCCTCCTTAGCCCCAACAAATGCTCTCTTCTTCAATCTGGTTCCTCTCCCGACTGTCCTCACAATGCACTTTCCTCATTCTTATCTCCATTCCTCTCTTGGCTTCCCCTCCACCCCACCTGAAAGGCCACCTCCTTGATGTTAAGCAACTTATCCTTTAAAGTACAGATTAAATTCCCCTTCCCCCTTGAAACTGAATCCATATTGTTCTTTTATTTATTTATTTATTTTTATTTTTTTTATTTTTTTGAGACAGAGTCTTTCTCTGTTCCCCGGGCTAGAGTGCCATGGCTTCAGCTTAGCTCACAGCAACCTCAAATTCCTGGGCTCAAGTGATCCTTCTGCCTCAGTCTCCCGAGTAGCTGGGACTATAGGCATGCACCACCATGCCGGGCTAATTTTTTCTATATATATATTTTCAGTTGTCCAGATAATTTCTTTCTATTTTTAGTAGAGACAGGGTCTCGCTCTTGCTCAGGCTGGTCTCGAACTCCTGACCTTGAGCGATCCACTCGCCTCGGCCTCCCAGAGTGCTAGGATTACAGGCGTGAGCCACCGCGCCCAGCCCTATATTGTTCTTGAAGTCAGTATCACACAATATTATCTCCAATAATTCCTTATTTGAAGTCAGACATGCTACCTTTACGCAACGAGGTCCTATAATTCCTTATTTGTTTTAAATATCCCTAATTTCTTAATGAGTGTTGAATTTTTATGCCAACGAAAATAGTACTGTAAGTTACTTAGAACATGTGTTTATTTCTTTATGTCCTTTCCACACTTATACCAAATATTTTTTAATACTGATCTCTAAGTAAATCTGGTCTATTTCACTGTGTTCTAGTAACTAAACTAACTGATTTATCTTTAATCTTTTATTTAATAAAAGAAATACAAGTGTGTTATTATCAAAAAGAAAACTGAGAGCTTGCTAAAAATAGGAAGGTAGTCCTTATTTTTTAATGTTTAGGGAATACCTGATAATGAAATATATGAAATTCATACAACACTAATTTTCTAGAAATGTCTATGCATAATAAATTTCAATAAGCTGTTTGGTAATTATACTTTGTTAAATATGCAATATATGAAAATGCTTTACATGGCCTATTTGTAAAGGTAGTATTTTGGTTATTATTTTAAAACAGATAGAAATAATAAGTAAATCCACTTGATCATGTTAAAACTAAGCTATTGGCTTCCAGCTCACCTAAGGTGAATGTACTCATATCCCTTGCTAACCCCAGTCCTCCTCTGTTTCACAATTTGTGTGTGGATAAAAAGAGGATAATATTTTAAAGTAGGAAATAAATCTACAGTGAAGTAGAAATTGCAATATGTTCTTCAGCTCAAAAGAAACAGCTCTTCCTGAGAATATAGAAATCACTTTGTATATTTTTAAAAGCTGGAGAAACAACATTTCTTACCAGTTTCACCTAGCTCAAGCATCTTCAAAGGGGTAATAAGGTTCACACCCACCTCACCATACTATATAATTATGGTACAAGCACTATCAGGTTGACCAAATATAAAAATGCCAACTTTAAAACTGCGAAACACTACAGCAAGCACCTGAGAATCACACCAACCTTGTGAAACACACAGTATGTTAACTCTGGCTAACTGAACTAGCCTCCCCTTGTTCTCCCAGGGGCCTGTTTGTCATGGTCATCCTTTTATCCACAAACTCACGTTCTCATGACACGTCTCTAGAAAAAAGGAAATAAACGATAAATTGCAAGTTCATATTTTTATCTCTGTGTTTCTATTTATGCTGGTGTTTCAAAACATGAAACTGAACTCAGCAATGACTTTTTCTGTTAAGCTTTGTTTTCTATTTTATCTTCCTATTAATCTAAAGATTTAAATATTATCCATTCTACTTGCCATACTTATACAAAAATAACTCCAATTATAATTGCATGCATACATCAGGAATCTTCTGCTCTTTTCCCTATTCTCATTAGTACATCATGTGCAAAACATTTGGAGGCTCAGGTTGGATAATAGATTTCTTATATTTGTATTTTCCACTGAATAATGTCTGAACTAGAGTTGTATATGTATGCTATTAAACCTGAGCCAAAATTTCAATGCATTTTCTTTCTCAAAATCTTCCCATTAATTAACAATAACATATAAGTTGTTATCTTTAGTTTTAAAAAAGACAAGAAAAACCAGTTAAGTTTATTTATAATAACTTTAATATCGATTGCCCAAACTATAGAAAATGTTCAAACATGGATATTAGTAGTCTATGAAGTATAAAAATCTGCCCAGTTTGTTGCTGTTGTTGAGAGTGATACAAATAAATGTATGCTGGAACTTGATGTTGCTTAGCCCAAAAACATAGCAAAATGTAAAATAAATGATATTCTTCAAATAATGAGTGTTGGCTTTAACTTAATGATTTCAAAATTTCCTATAGCTTTCTTTTAAGAAAACTACAAAAGAATAATGATGTGCAGCAGATATGGATTTTAAGTGTCCAGGTGTTTTCCTATAGTGTTTGAGAAGGCCTGGACTATGGTCTCCCTCGTTTGACCATGACACCTACCATAACTTCACCTCTGGTACTTCACCTCGCCTCACTAAAATTAAAGAGTGAGCATTCTCATTTTAAAAATCATTTTAAAAACTGAACTTAGAACAAAGACATTTCCTTATATTTTCCTGAATTAAAAAAAAATCAGTAAAAGTGGTTACTGAAATATCGTTACTAAATATTAATAATATTCAAGTGCAAATGTATTTTATTCTGAGTTTCAATCTCACACAAGTATAGCTTTGACTGTAATCACGTTGGACTATGTATTAAATTTTGAGAAACAGCTTCTTTTAATTGTTCCCTCCCAAAATAAATCTTGATAGAGACAAAAGGAAAAAAGTGTTGGCATTTAAGAAGATGAGAAGAAAAAGTTACAATGCTGGTTAAATAAATATGTTTGCGCATATCTTATAGAGAAAAGTGTATCTTCATTAATTTTAAGGAAACTATGTGAGAAGCAGCAATAGAAAAAACCAAACATTTGTACCTATTCCCAAATATCCCTGAAAGGGAACTTCCTGGAAAAAAGTGAATTTGTTTGTTTGTTTGTTTCCCCTTTTTCTCTCCTCTCCCTTTCCTCCTCATTTTGATTATAGTATCACTTTAGTATACACAGCCGCAATTTAGATAGTGGAGTTCTGGAGGGTTTCTGCGACTTGATTGCTGAGAGATAAAACTGAATCGGAAGCCAAAAGACTATTCTACTTCCGCAGACGTAAAGCCCACAACCACGTCTGCCCCCTTGCGCTCGCTTTGGGGGTTAGACCCGTTCAGAGGAGATCGCGGGCTCAGTCTGAGCTCGGAGCATGCGCAGTCACAGTAGCCTCGCGGCTGCTCTTGCTATGCTGACCTCTGCGTTTCACGTCAGCGACTGGGTTCATGCAGGACTAAACCGGCTGTGCAAAGACCGGGGTGTTTGTTTCCTACTACTCAGTTTGCTGGTAACCATTATGCCGCACAGTGAATCTCTGTTGAATTGTCAGAGCAAACTGTATCTTGTACTTTGTCAACTTAGCTGAATTTAACTTTGTGATACTAGCATAATTGGAATACCACGTTTACCTGTTCAAAGATAAGGTGCCCATATCATTTCTTGATACTGCTCTTAAAGGATCTTATAGGTGTCAACTAAAAAGAAGCTTGCTCTTTTCCAAGAATTTGCAGGAAAGAATAAGACAAAGTATTTGTTAGAGATATGGTAGGAAATGGAACCTGGATAAACTTCTTACTCAGAAAAAATTTCATCAAACTTTTAAGAATGTTCTCCTTTTTCTTCTTCTTTTTTCTTCTTTTTCTTGTTTAATGATTTTCAGTTTAACTATAGTGAATCTTAAATTTGGGTTTCTTCTAAGTTGTCCTCTTTGGGGTTCACTGAGGTTCCAGGACCCTGCTTGTTTTCTTCCACAAGTTCTAAAATGTGCTCAGACAGTATCATCAACTATAGCTCCTACTCCATTCTCTGTCTCTCTCCCTTCGAGAATTCCAACTAGATAAATATTAAACTTATTCCATCCTTCATGTCTGTTTTGTATTTTCTATTTCTTTATATCTCTGGGCTTCAATTATAGACAATTTTGTGTAAAATCATCCGCTGAGTTTTAAATTTCTATTTTTCATTTCTAGAACTGTTGGGTTTTATACATCCATTTACTCTTTACTCACAATTCTACGTATTTTTATTTTTTGAAACATTGTAAACAAACATTTTTATTTTTTCAGTCTTTCAATTCCTGTGTCTGAAGACCTTTGAGCCTTAACATTGTTCATACTTGCTCTCATTCTTGGTGCCTTGTTTCCCTATGTGTTTACTCTGTACTTTGAGCTTCTCATTTTCATTTGAACTTTATCTGTGGAAATTCTTTGAGGCCTAGGATGAAGGTGGATTCCTTCATGGGAGGACTGTCTGGGGGCATTATCAATGCTGTATCAATTTAAACGAGATCATTGACTTGAGGTTTTTTGCTTTCGCATGTGTGTGTTTCATCCACCGGATGGTGTGAATTCTGAACACAAACTTGAATGGAAGCCAGACTGTGGTTATGAATCTTCAGGAGAAATTCTTTCCACCTCCAATCAGAATCAAGATTAAATAATCAAGTTTCAAGACAGGAACTTTTCTTTTTTTTCAGTTCCAGATTAGTGTCAGGGTTTATTCTTAAATCGAGAGTATAACACTTTGGAGTTCTTGTTTTATTTAGAAGGTATCTCCTAATATAATCTTGAACTTGTGTGGGTCATGGGCTTTGTCTCCCGTCCCTGAAACCTTATAAACTAATCATCTGTGCTCAGCAAATACCATCAAGGCAAAAAGCCAATGTCAGCACTTTACTGTTCTCTCAGGGTTCCAGCCTTTAACTTCTTTTTGGCCTAAGTAGTATTTTCCTTTTTTCCCAACATTTGCATGCATGTAAGATTTTTGAAATATTTTTACTCAACAATTCTAGTTGTTTTCTGCAATAAGATCTGTTTAGGTACTTAGTTAACCATGTTTAATAGAAGTAAAATTGTTTAAATTTGCTTTCTCTTTTGCATTAGTTACAATTATCTCAAGCCTTTACTCTATTTTATTATAATTTATCTTATCCCTTGCTATTACAATTTATTTATTAGATTTACAAATATGGATTGGTTCTCAGATCATTTTCTTCTTTCTGAAACCTCCTTTTAACCTGTTTATTCTAATCATCTTGTTTTTTAGCTCTTCTTTTATTGAATCATTTATTTTGTTATGTTATCGCATAGCATAAAACATTCATGGGGAATCTGCCTCTGCAGTTGGTTTTATGCTTACTTCTAGACTTTTGCAAGTTATGAACCTTAAGTCTCTCCTTTTCCCTTCTTTCCTTTCTTCTTTCCTTTTTTCATTCTTCTTTCCATTCTTTTCTTTCTATCTACATTCCTTCTTTTCATTCATCTTTCTTTTCTTCATTCTTTCTTTTCTTCCTTCCTTTCTTCCTCTGTTTCTCCTTTTTCACTCTGCTATAGTTTCATAATTGCCATGTCATTTATTTATACTTTGATCATATTTATCATCAGGTATTACCACCCAGTTCAAAACAGCATAGATAAATTTTCCTTGAATCATTTCCCATCTTAAGTGTAACCAGCTGGTCTTTCGTTCAAGCATGGGAGCATGCAGGGATGGCAGGGTTGGAGCACTGCTGTGGAGGAGTGTTCTCGTTGCTGGAGACCTGGCATCTGAGTTCTTTGCTGAGACCCGATCACGAGTGGATTCTTGGATTGGTTGTCCTTCCAACATTGCACTGTTCCATGAAAGATATTACGTCTATTGGCCCTTCTTATCTCTGATGAATTCCCAAGGATGCAAATGGTGTTTTATTTTGTGGGTCTCTCTTTCATTTTCCTCAGGGCTGCCTACTTAATTCCTCAATCCATATATTCTCAAGTTAGATGACGTTAGTGAGAATTTTCAGGATACTCTAGACTCATTTTCCCCAATAATTCTTCTGGAAGGTAAAGGCAAGGTTAGGAGGTATAATACAATGGGACAGTATTTTCTGTTTCTTCCTTTGCCCCATTTTTTTCATTTATAGTATTAGTTTCTGACTTTGTTTTGTTGCTGCTGGTGAGTTTTACCCTCCTCTTACATTTTTAAGTTTTTGTAATTATTTATTTGATCATTTACTTAGGTATTAGAGAATCCTGCTTCATTCTCCTGTCCTTACCCAAGTAAAACTTATTTTAAAAATACCATCCTGTATGGAACCAATCTAAGTAAGTGCTCTTCAGCTGTTGAGTGGATAAAGAAAATGTGATACACATACACACACACACACACACACACACACACACACACACACTCAGCCATGAAAAAGAATGAAATAATATCTTTTGCAGCAACTTGGATGGAACTGGAGGCCATAATCCTAAGTGAAGTAACCAGGAACAAAAGTGAAGTAACCAGGAACAAAAGAAACAAATATCACATGTTCTCACTTATAAGTGGGAGCTAAGCAATGGGTATACATGGTCATTCAGAATGACATAATGGACATTAGAGACTCAAAAGGGAGAGGGTGGGAAAGGGGGTGTGGGATGAAAACTTACCTACTGAGTACAATGGACACATTCAGGTGATGAATACCCTAAAACCCTAGACTTCTCCACTATATAAGTCATCCATGTAACAAAAAATCATTTGTATCCCCTAAATCTATTAAAATAAAATTTTTTAAAAAGGAAAAGCAATAAATAAATAGTACTGTCTTGCAATAAAAAGTATTCTTTTTATGGATAGCTTAATTTTAGATAATTAGGTTCCAATTATATATATCTGTGAAGGATAATGTGCTTATAACAAGAATAATTATTCTGCTTAAATTATCACTACCCATAAAAGAAAACACAAGTAGGAATGAAAGACAAGATAATTATTTTTGTTGAAGGGGATGTAATTCTGGGTATTGAACTAATGTGATACCACACAAGGAAAGCCAGGGTGCCCAGTATTCAGAGCAGTGAGTAGGTTCTTGTCTAGAAGAAAGTTCTTAAATTACAGAGGAATAAAGTCCTACTGAAAATAAATTTTACTACTTTTTCACTAACAGCCCAGCACTTGTTTTTATTAAAAAAAAAAAAGTCACAAAAATCTTCCTTATGTCAAGACAAGCTTTCGGTGTTGATTTTAAATAATGTGGACAAGCATTCACGCTTTATTCATAATCAATTGCTGCTACCAAACCTGAAGTCTAAGCATTTAAAGAACAGGGATTTGCACTACTACTTGCTGCCCTCTGCAGGTGAATCTAGAAGTCACCGACAATATTAGAATTGTGGAAAAAACAAAAACTCTTGTATTCATTTCAATTCAGATGTACATTAGCGAACATGAAACAAGAATGCTCATGAAATTGCAAAGTATTTCTAGTTCTATTATATATATTCCGTATGACTGGGAACTATTGCACGTTGGATCATTGAGAAATGAAGACTTCTCTTTTGAGTTTAGCAGTAAAAGGAAAAGAGAAACGTGCTTAAGATAGAAGTTATGTGTTGGTTTGGTTTTGATTCTTAAATAACAGCGTAGTTGAACATATAGCTCAATATATGAAGCATTACTTGATACATTTTTTTCCCTAAATTTTCTTTTCATTAGTTGACCCTTCCTCATTCAAAGAAACTTTTCCAGAATAAATGCAAATATTGGCCTTCATACAACTGTAACAGACAAAATTAAAAAGATTATTTGTTGCATTCAATTGCTCCAATGATTAAGTGTAAAGTGTGTGGATGGATGATAGAAAACCCTGGAATGTATTAAGGACTGTGAAAGTTAAGGGTTTCTGAGCCTGCTTTCCCTCTAGGATGCTAAGCAATTGGAGTTTTTTATTCCGCAATTTTTTTCCCACAGAATTTTCTATTCTAGAAAAGTGCAGTGGCTATCTCTTAAATACAGCTGCATAGGATATGGGGGCAGAAAAATATCCGATGCAGCCCCAGTGAGCATCCTATGAGGCCACTCCTAGTGTCATGGGAGTGCTCCCAAAAGATCCCAAATAGGATGTAAAATCACAGAGAGAGAGAGAGAATTAACACCAGCTGCCCTGCAGGGTCTCTTTGCGGTACAAGAAGAAACCACGACAGCAGATCACATCTTGGTTGTAATCACATCTTGATATTGATATCAGAGTGGAAAGAGAACCCATGAGTACCACATACACTGAGTTATATTTCAAAGATTACAGTACAGCATGGCCACAGATCAAACAACAGAAGTTGTTTCCCAAGCCTAGGATGAAAGGATGTTATGAGAGCAGACTCTGAATTTGAGTAAAGCATGAAATACTCAGAATTTCCCAGAGCAACTGAGCTTACTTAAAAATAATTAAGCTATATCCTTCACACAGAAAAGGATATTGAGATAAAGATTTCATCCAGATAAAAGAAAACAATGTTACATTTTTCACACCAGCATTTCTGATTGGGAAAAAACAGTGAAAGTTTCAAAAGAAACATCTAAAGAAATCTTGCTAGTGCTAGAAGTTGGCCTTTGTCTACCCCATCACTAGCATCTTTTTCTCTGTTCACACCTGATGTTCATAATTTCTTCTATTCTATTCTACCCCTCACTTAGTTTGGATAACTTTCCCCTACTAAAAAGAAAGCACCATTAGAACAGGTATTGTATCTATTTTGTTTATCATTTGTCTCCAGTACCTAGAATGGCTCCTGGCTTATGGTACATGCTTGATAAATAGTCATTAAAATGAAATAATTTTTTTTTAAAAAAACAGATGGCTAAAGCTCAGATAAGAAACCAATCTTCTGAGAGAAATACAGAACTAAGGCAAGCTAGTACTTCCATCCTCTCCTTCTCATTAATGGACTGTGAATTACTGGACACCTGATACGTGGTAGTTACTAGGACCCAACTTGGAAATTTTAAGAAATTCACCATTTGTCAACACAAAGGACTGGCAGATTTTATCCTTTTCTTAGTATTGTCTTTTGAACGTTATAATTTAGTCTTTTCCCTTTAGAATATCCCTCTTATCCTTAATCTCTCTGACATTAACATTGCTAGAAGGGTGGAAAAGGGTTCAGAGATGTAGTCATTAAACAAAAGAAAAGAAAGACACATTCCAAATTAACTTAAGGAAATAGCTTAGTATTTCAAACAAACATTGTTATTTGCTGCCCCTTACTGGTAAGAGAATAAAATTGCTAAGTCACATTTTAAAACTGTAGTTCTTGGTGCTAAAATCCTATTTTACAGGAAATAGCTCCTTTATCACAACAAGAATATACAAGTTGATTGTGTCAAATAACTGAACAATTATGGGGAAAGTCATTTAATAAAGGCAGTTTTCTGGCTTTCAACTTGGATAATTGTAGAGAAATTTTAAGTAAAAAAAAAAATACTAAAATAAGCCTCGTATGTGTAAGGCATCCTCTCTTGCTTGAAAATCTGAAATTTATTATTGACAACAAATACCATGAGTTCCTCTCCTTGAAGAGACAAGCTCATTTTATTCAATTCTGAGAAAATATCTACCAAACACCCACATCTGAATAACCATGCTTTCTCTGCCAGTCACTCTTTAAGGTAAAAATGTCATTCCACAGAAAGAAGCAGCCAATTCAGCTGCAATTCAAACTAGAGCCTGAGTGATTTTCTCAAGGTAACCATCATAATACTCATTATTCAGCAGAAGTGCTTATGCACAATTCCCATGTCGTCACACAGAACATTAGAAAGGTGTAGGACTGAACTAATGGGAAAATGCCCTAGCAGATGCTTTTGAGTAAACCAAGTGTTCTGAGGGTGTCCAGAGCTGTGGGGATTGGGCCTTTGAATGTAGAAACAGCAGTTCTGCCTTGGTCTCTGTTACTGGTTAATGGGCCCAGGAATACTGCTTATACGGTAATGTATTTCTACCTCTCATGCCAGGTTAGCCAGCCATGGAAGGCTAATTTGGGCTTTATGAGGAAGGTAATTGAGAACTGCAGGATAACAACCTAACAAGTGTTTTCACTGGCTTACCTTTAGTAAACAGCATAGATCGTGGGACCGGGTTGAAATAAGCATTCCAAGGCAGAGTGCAGAAAAGATCTAATTTTTGATTAACGACTAAATAAGATTACAGATAAGAAAACAATGCTGAGAATCTAGTCTAAAAGGCAAGACAAGGTGGAAATGGAAAGTGAACAACGGAGTCAAAAGTCAAGAGAGGGGAGAACAGGCAGAAGAACAAACAACTGAAGAATCGATTTGTGCAAAAGGTTAAGAAATAAAATCCTCCAACAACACAGGAGTTCCCGGCAGTCCTCTCCAGGTGGTACCTGGTATGTGACAAGGGATGTGAAGGTGGCTCCCTAAAGGAATTATGCAGGGCTGAAGAGGATAGCTAGGCAGGAAAAAACTACCTAAAACCAAAAGACAACAGGATCAGAAAAAGCGGCCCCAGGAAAGGAGCTGCAGTCAGATGATAATTCCAAGCAGAGACACGGCAAATCCTGTACCATGTCAGATATACATAGTGCCTATACTGCTTGAGAGAAGACAGAAACTACTGTCTTTACTCTTCTCTCCACAGTAAACTGCCAGAAGAATAATGCTGTCCTCCCTTTCTCATTTTCACTCAAACTTCTTCCCTCACATTCCACTGAAAATAGTCAAGTGAAATGGAGCCATCAATGGCGTCCTAACTGAAAAATCCTATAGACTTATTTATTTTAGTCCACATGTTGCTTCTTCCTTTTTATCAATCCTCTTCTCAAAAATCTCCTAGTAAGAGAGGCTTTCCTTGACCACCCTAAGACAGTACTCCTTATAGCTGTCTCTTTTCCCAAAATTATACCTTTTCACTTCTATTATGGAAAATTTCAAATAAATAGGGCCAACAGCACCCAGCACTCACACATGGCCAACATAGTGCTTGTCCTCACCAGCCAGACTAGAAAACCCTATGATTCATAAAACATCGTGAATAGTACATGGAAGGGTCTTGTCTCAACAATAGGGATTAATTAGCACTAGACTAAGCACTGAGCTTGTCTCATCTAAGAAATCTGAAGTTCAAGATCCAAAAGGTCAAACTGTTTTCAAGTAACATAACTGTAATCCAGAACAAAGCTCAAAAATCCTTGTAAGAATGAAAAAATGTCCAACAGCCAACAAGGTAAAATTTACATTATCTAATATTCAATAAAAAATTATTAGACATGGAAAGAAGTAGGAAAATATGATCAAAACCAAGCCAGAACAGACACACATACTAGAATTAGCAAGCAAGAATATTTTAAAAGTTATAACTCTATTCCATACATTCAAAAAAGTAAGTAGAGACATAAAAGATATCTAAAAGACCCAAATTAAAATTTTGGAAGTTAAAGCTACAACGTGTAAAGTGAAAATGTTGAATGTGATTAATGGCAGATTAGATTTCAGAAGAGAATAGAAACTTAAAGTAAATTTAAAGATACAGCAATAGAAACTATCCAAAATAAAACACACAAAGAACAGGTAATTTTTAAAAATTGAACAAATCTGTGAGCTGTCACACCATTGAAGCAGATTGATCTACACATACTTGTAAGTACCTAGAGGAGAAAGGGGGAACAGAAAAATTATTTGAAGAAATATAACTGAAATTTTTTCAAATTTTATGAAAACTATAGAGCCACAGATCCAGGAAGCTCAACAAAACACAAGCATAAAAATTACGAACAAAAATACACCAAGGAGCATCATAATCAAATTGCTCAAAACCAGGGTAATCTTAGAAGCAACCAGACAAAAAGGACACAATACAGACTAAGAAAGAAAAATTCAAGTGATAATAGATTTTTTTTCTCAGAAACAATGCAAGAAAGAAGACAGTGGAGCAACAACTTTAAAATACGGAAAAAAAAAAAACTGTTAATTCTATACCCAGTTAAAAAATGTTTCAAAAACAAAGGTGAAATAAAGACATCTTCAGACATTCAAAAGCTGAAGGATCACCAAATATCCACACTATGAAAGATGTTAAAGGAATCCTTCAGTTAGAAGAAAAATGATGGAATTGTGATCTATACCAAGGAATGAAGAGCACTAAAAATGGTTAATACATGGGTGAATATATGGGTGTTTTCTTATTATTTAAATCTTTTAGAACATAATTGATTGTTTAAACAAAAAAAGTAACAATATATCATGAAGTTTATAACATACGTATAAATAACATGTATGACCACGATAACACAAAGGTCAGGAGAAATGAAAGGGAAATATGCCACTGTAAAGTTCTTATGCTGTATTTGAAATACTATAATATCATTTGAATGTATACTGTGACAAAGTAAAGGTGCATACTATAAAACCTAAAGCAACCACTAAAATAACAAATAAGTTGTAGCTGATAAGCAAAGAATAGAGATAAAATGAAATCACACAAAATATTTAATTAAACAAAATGAAGGCAGAAAAAGAGGTAAAAGGGGACAAAGACCAGGTAGATCAAATAGAAAACAAATAAGATGATATATTTAAACCTAACCATATTAATATTCACATTAAATATAAATTGTCTAAATGCTCCAATTGAAAGAAAGAAATTGTCAGATCAGATTAATAAATCAAGACCCAAATCTATGCTGCCTACAAGTAGCACACTTTGAATATAAAGATACAAATAGATTAAAAGTAAAAGGATGGAAAAAGGTATATTATGCTATCACTAATCAAAAGAGAGCTGAACTGGCTATATTAATATCACATGAAGTAGATTCCAAAGCAAAGAATTTAACTAGGATAAAGAATGTCATTTCATAATGATAAAATGGTCAATCTATCAAGACAACAAAACATTACTAAATGTTTATTTACCTAGTAACAGAGCTTCAAAATGCATAAGGAAAAATTAATAGAACTACAAGGAGAAATAGGCAAATTCACAAGTATATTCAGAGATTTCAATACCATTCTCTCAGTAATTGATGGAACAAGTACACAGAAAATCAGTAATAAATTAGAACAACACCTGGCAATCTACAACCTGAGAGCTAAATCCGTCCCTTTTCATTTCCTATCTGTTTTTGTAAATAACGTTTTACTGAGACATAGACAAGTTCATTCATTTATACAGCGTCTACAGCCGCTTTCACATTACAACAGAAGAATGGGATTTAGGGGAAAATTTATAGCACTAAGTGCCAATATTTCATACTGAATGAAAATAAAAACACAGCATATCAAACTTTGTGAAACACCACTAAGATAGCACTTAGAGGGAAATTGATAGCTCTAAGTGTCAATGTAAGAAAAGAAAAAAAGATCTTAAATAAATTTCTTCAGCTTCTGCCTTAAGAGTAGCATAATGTGATAGAGAGACTCTAGGGCACACAAATCCTAAAACATTTGCCATCTTCTGTTTAAAGAAAAGTTTACTGATACCTGATGCAGAAGATTAGAATTTGACCTAATAGGCATTTATAGAATATGCCATTCAACAATAGTAGAATACATATTCTTTTTAAGTGCACATGGAACATTACCAAGAGTGACTATATTCTGAGCCAATAAAATAAGTCTCAATTAATTCAAATGGATTAAAGTCATACAAAGAATGTACCCTGATCAAAATAGAATTAAATTATAAATCAATATTAAAAAATTACCTGGAAAATTCCCAAATATTTGGAAACTAATTGATATGCTTCTAAATAACTCATAGGTTAAAGAAGAAACCTAAAGAAAAACCAGAAATTATTTTGTATTTAATGTGGAAACAAAACATATCAAATTGGTGAAGTGCAACTAGTGCATTACTTAGGGGGAAACTCATCATAACAGCCAATATCAGAAAAGAAAAAAGATCTCAAATAAATGACTTTAGCTTCCACTTTAAGAAACTATTAAAAAGGAAAGTCAAGTTAAACCCAAACTGATAGAAAAAAGGAAATGATAAATACCGGCACTCAAACCGGTGACATAGGAAAGAGAAAAATAATAGTGAGAAATTAATGAAATCAAAAGTTCATTCTTTCAGATCAATAAACTTTATAAACCTCTAGCCAGACTGATCAGGAAAAAGAGAGAAGACACAATGAGAGAGGTAAGCTCACAACAGAATCTACAGTTATTAAAGAGAATAAGGAAATATAAATAACATTATGTCTATAAATTTATAACTTAGATGAAATGAAAAAGAAAAAAAACCCTAAAAGACAGAAACTACCAAAGCTCACTCAAGAAGAAACAGATAACCTGATAACCCTATATCTGTTAATAAATTTGAATCTGTAGTTTAAAACTTTTCCATCGAGAAAACTCCAGGCCACTTTGCTTCTCTGGTCAATTCCATCAAACAATAAAGGAAGAAATAATATCAATTCCTCACAAGCTTTTCCAGAGAATTAAAATGGAAGATGTTCTGATCATTTCCTACTCACCCTGTTGGTGAATAAGGGAACCCCACCCTAAATAGTACAAGATGGCAAAAAACATAACACTTAAAGCTGTACAGATGAAATTAAGAGCAATTTATCAGTCACATAAACAGTACTCACAGTCCAGGGGAAGATGATACTACAAATCACACAGGCCACATAAGACTTGCATTGGAGAATAGTGTTAGCAGCAGGGATCGCGGGAGGAAGGCTTGGTAATGAAAACAGGGTTCCTATGGGAGGATGTCATTGGCTTGTTTGAATAATTGTGCAGGCTGATGGGGAGATGAAACTGTTAGATTGAGTAGTCAGTAGTGTGCAGTTGGTCCAGTTAATAGGGAAACCAGCTGGGCAGAGAACCTTTCCCACTGGTGGCGTATCTGGTAAGAGCAGGGGAACTCACAGCTAGGCCTTGGGACCATATGAGGCTCAAAATTGTCAAGGCAGCACGAGGATCAGTGGTTTTGCAGACAGCTCCACAAGTTCCCATTTTACCTGTGACAGGTAAAGTGAAAGGTTCTCAAACTCTTCTCGAATTCTTGCCTTTCAATCCACGTCAAGCTTCAGGCTGAAGACATTAGTGATGTGATCCTCTGGCTTCTTTCCCAGCTTTTCCACACTCATGTAAATTCAAATTCTCATCATAAACCCTTTTATTCCCATAATAGTTTCCATGGTTCTACTCTTGTCTGAATCCAGGCTGATAAAGAGTTTCTTCAAGTTGGCTCCTGAGTTCTTTGATATATACAACATTGTAGTCTTTGGTAACTCACTTGTTAAGGTGAGATAAGGAGATATTCTATGGTTATCTTGTACTATTCTTGCTCAAGATCTAGAACCAGCTATTTCTCTGGGACCTCCTATTTTTTTAAGTCCCTTGTAATAGTTCCTCTCTATCTGACTACGTGATTTATTAATAATAGCTCCTATCACTATCTGACATTAAATCATATGTTTATTTGCCCATTGTCTGCCCCCTCCATTAGAATATAGGTCCAATGAGAGCAAGGACTTTCTTTGCTTTGTTCATCATTGTATCTGTAGTCTCTAGAAAAATACCTGGCACATCGCAGGCACTCAAAACTCTGTTAAAAGAATAAATAAAATCTTTGTTCCTAGTTCATATCTTTTTCTTCAATTTTAGACCAGTAACATGGCCACCACTTATAGTTGTACAAGTTGTGCTCTGCACAAACTAGGGAACAACATTCACATTGCAGTTAATGAAAATAGCACCCTAGCATGGTGCACAACCTCAATAACAATTCACAGCAGCCCTGTAACCTGTTTAATGGACATCTCAGATGAAAGCCCCACAAACATTTCAAACTCAACATATAAAAACCTGATTTCATTACTATTGCTTATTGCCCATTCCCCTCTTCTGAGGTTCCCCATCTCAGTTTTAATATCTCCAGTATACTTCCAAGAAACCACAACTAAACCAGGAACCTGAGAGGCTTCCTCAATGCGTCCTTTCCCGTCATGAGCACATCAAGTTAGTGTTTATTTGGATAGCTCTGTTATTCATCCCCTTTTCTCCATTTCTTCTTACTATCTCCCAAGTTTAAGATCTCATCATTTCTCACTTTTTCTGTCTACAATCTAGTTTCATTCAAGCACCATCTAACCTTCATAAGAGTTGTTGAAATCATCTTTTAAAACTCAAAACTGGTCCAGATTTTTTCTTGTTTATGTCCCTTAGTGGATCCCCATTTGCATTGACTAACAAAGTCCCTGATCAATTTTATTCATTATTTTAAATGGAGCTTGAGTGATACCTGTTTCAAAAAACCTCTTTTAGTTTCCTCCGCTCCAGACTAACATTCAACTTGTTCTCCCTCTATATCCTGTGGTTACCTTGAACACAGCGCCTATTTTCTCTGTGGTTCTTGCTTTCATTTTTATCTCCTCCAAACTGCATAACTCCTTGAGATTAAAAGCCATATCATATTTTTTCTCTCTCTCCTTAGGTTGTAGCTTACCAACGTTCTGGAACAAATTTAAAAACTTAATAAATGAATGTAGCAAGATGAATGGATTTAGAAATATCTAAAAGAAGTTTCTATTTCATTGGGATATTGTAGCGAAATGATATCACAAAAATTACTATACACTGAAACTCAAGCTTCTAATGTTTCCACACAAGTCTTTACAGAAAAAGGCCCATGAACACTTTAACATCTCCTCCCAATTTCTTGATAATAAGCCTGAAAAAGACTGAAGTTACATACCAACATCCTTACTATCACTTTCCACAGAATATAACTATAGAGCTGATATCATTTTTGTATTTTCACCATGTATTTGGGGGAAAAAGAGACTGAAGAGAGTTAGTGATAAAGCATGTGGATAAAAACAGAAAGGAAGTCACTAGCCAAAGTTAGAGATTTCATTTTCATATTTGAGTAAGCTTACCAAGTTCAAGCAAATTTCACTATGACTACAAATGATCATTGTGGAAAAATTAGAAGATCTAGATCCAACATATTGATAATTCCTAGATAGAAAGGACCTTTTCATTAACACCTATATTCGGTGTTTGAAAGTGAAACTAACACCAAAAGTATTTCAAAGAAGAAGAAACAGCAAATTTAGGCTGAAGTTATAGGGGGAAATAGTTTACAGAGCACCAAGAGATTTAATCATTAGTAAGGGCTAAGAATAATTTTTTAAATTGTTTAAAATGCATTCTTTTTTTATTCCTATGTTCAAGTTTTGGCAACTTGCTTATAAACCATGTATTATTTAACTTCTAAGTATTATGGAAAATTAAAAGGCAAATTAAAAAAACAAAGATCTAAGACATCGCACTCAAGGGACTTCAAATGAATCTAAGATGATTTGAAACCCACTCACGTATACGACAGGAGGATAGGATAATACCAAATATTTTTCTTCAAGGAAAAGCCTTGAAAAGCTTTGGCATACATATAGTAAAAATGCACTACACTGAGGCAAAAGTAAGTGTGGCTTTGAGCAAAAGTGTGCAGCAATGCAGCTGTTATGTGACACCTAGTAGCTCTGTGGTTTTTGTGGACATAAAAAATAAACAGTGAACTCAGAAAACTATTCCCAAGTAGTCTATTTTACATAAGTATGCTGGTGCCAAACATTTAGTACTGAAGTGTTAAGTGTGAAAAAGTCAGTAAGCATATAAATATATGATTAAAAAACGAGACATAAATAATCATAATCACACCACTACAAACCGCATGGTTTTCATAAATGTCTCCAATTTTCATATTGGCAGGCTGAGTACTTGTAATTGGAGAAAGTCTTCAGACTAAAGAAATATAATCTTTCTACTATAAACTGCAATGATTTAAATTGATTGGGATAGGGGAGTAACTATAAATTATTTGATGTTTTATCAAATCCAAATTACCTCAGCTAAACATAAAAAATGCAGCTAGGAAAGTCCTTAATGTTTACTGAATCAATATACTTTAATATAAAATAAACATATTAGATGAAACTGGAGGACATTATGCTAAATGAAATAAGCCAGGCACAGCAAGACAAATACTGTATCATCTCACCTTTATGTGGACTGTAGGAAAGTTTCTCATGGAAATAGAGAGTAGAAAGGTGTTTGTCAGAGGCTGGGAGGGAAAAGAGGGACGGGGAAAGGGAAAATATTGATCAAGGGGTACAAAGTTTCAGTTAGACTGCAGAAACAAGTTTTAGTGATCTATTGCACTACGCGATAACCATGTGGTTAATAATGTATTATATATTTCAAAATTGCTAAAAGAACAGATTTTTAACTTTCTCACCACAAAAAATTGCTAAGTTGGTCAGATGATGGAAATGTTTATTAGCTGGATTGAACGTTTCTATAAAGTGTACATAGATCAAAACATCACATTGTACCCAATGAATAGAAACAATTACTATTTTTCAATTAAAAATAAATTTAAAAAATAAATAAACATTGAAAATATATTTGTAAAGAGTGCTTCCAAAATATATCAGGTTTTAAAAAACAATCCTTTATATGATAAAAGCCCCTCAACAAATTGGGTATAGAAGGAACATATCTCAACACAATAAGGGCCATATATGACAGATTAACTCATACTTCACATTAAATTTCCTCTGTCTAGTCACTGTTCTTCAATGTAGTGGCCAGTCACAATTTAAAAATAAAATGAAATTAAATATTAACAATAGGAAGCCAATGGGGCAAACTGCAGTCTCTGCTGCTGCAGTTGGTCCTAAGGCTTTGACTAGTATTTGTCATTTTACTTTTTCAGCAGCCATTTTATGTTTCATTCATCCTTGGCCAGCAGTTCTTCTAGTCCAGGTTGCTTCACTTTAGTGAAACTCAGACTCTCGTCCCTGAGGGGTCTTATCCCTTTTTTACCGTTCTCTAACCAGTCCATGGTTGCTACAATTGCCGTTTTACTGTTATCATTAGACATAGGAGCACCAAGAGGGATCCAGTGAATCCCCTAAGTTCCAGACATAATTCTCCTTGCCTCCATTGAGTAACAGCAACTTTATCTCCTCATAATAAGAGTCAATTACACCTTTCTGCATAGTAACTCTTTTCTTTGCTTGCTGGCCTATTGGCCTGAAGAGCCAAAAATGGTCAGTGGCAGCCATAGCTTCAGATTTAGTAGAACCTTACCGATCCCCTATAGTCCAGCATAACACAAGTTATGCAGAGGAAAGCACAAACATCCTAAGTGGTTCATTGTGGGTGATGATAAGAATCACTCTTAATTTTATCTTTTGATTCCTGGAACCGAATGTTCTAGTTGTCACAGTAATAGCACATGTAGTGGCCATTGGTTCAAAGTATATATCACATGCTGAAAACAGCACCTTAAAGCTGTAGTGTCATCCACAAGCCTCATCTGTTAAGAGGTCATTTCAACATTCTGTCACACTTGCAGATTCAGGTAATGTGGTCCACGGCAGGACCAGTGGATCCTGGTCACTTACATATTGCTGCTGCTCCTTTGTTATAAAGGAGTCAAGTGTAACCAACTTGCCACAATGTTGTTGGTTGATCTCCATTTAAGGGCTCAGCATCAGTCTCTGTTGCTGGCAGATCTGATGATATTCAACAGCAGCAATAGTTAGATTAACAGTGGTAGGAGGAAGCTGTGCTGTTGAGTCCATGCATAGCCTCCTCCATCTCCACCATTATGCCAACAATTTACAAGTTTATTGTGGGCACTGGGATGGCCAAGGCCAGAGGCTAGCTAATCTTCCGAGATGAGTTATCCTATACACCTGGTTGTTCAGATCCTCCTCTTTATTTTATGCTCCTTCCAAAGATTTATCCACATGCCTCTTTCTCAGTCTTCCTTGAATCTCATCTTCCAATATTAGTTGTTCTAGGCTCCTGACCTTCGAGCCAAGCTACATGACACTTCTCAAGACCTTATTTGTAGTCTTCTTTCAGATCACATCTCTGTCTACACAATGGTGGTGACCTAAGTGTGCTTCTTGTAGCCCTGCCCTCTGGGAGGATTTCCCCTCATTGTGTCTTCAGGGCCACACCAGAGTAGGTCTATCATACAGCAGCAGTTCATTTTTAGCTCACTCCAACATATTGAGTCAACTCGTCTGCATAAAAGGCATAAAAGAATGTCTTTAAAAATCCCATATGTTTGGAGATTTTAAATAGCATACTACTAAACGATCCTTTGGTTACACAGGAAAAAAAAAGGGAAACTAGTGAAATACTTAGTACTATATATCAAGCCTACAGAAGATTACTAAAGCAATGCTTAATGTAAATATTATAGTTTTGAATATATTCATGAGAAAACTGGAACAATTAAAAACAAATGAGCTAAGAGTTCAAGAAGCTAGAGAAGGAACAGCAGAGTATACCTGCTAGAAAGAAAAAAGAAGGAAGAAAATAATAAAGATAGAGGCATAATAAATAAAACAGGACAGGAACAAAAAATAAATAAAAGTAAAGTAAAAAGGAGAGGTCAACAAAACAAAAGCTAGTTCTTCGGGAAGATAAATAAGATAGACATATAAATAGACATGACTCAGAACCCCACTCTTGGTAATATGCCAAGAGATAATCTTACACAGGCCTATACAGGAACAGATACAAGTTTATCACAGCATTATTTATGAAAGGGGAGAACTGAAGACATCTTTGTTGTCACTGAGATAATGGATAGGTAAAATGTGATGATGCATACTATAGAATGTTATGAAGTAGTCAGAAATAATGAACGAGATGTAATCAAAGCCACATGGGTAGATCTTGAAAACATGCTGTTAAGTAAAATAACAAAAACAAAAACGAGAAGATCTGTGCAAATAATGACAGCATATTATGATCCCAAAAGTGAAACTTACAACTATTTGAATCAGAGGTTATAAAAAATAGTGTTCTATCACCATTAATAATTAATTACATGACATGAAAATGTCATGTCCAGGTTTTATTTAATTGTATTTCATATAATGTAAAGATCACGTTCTTTCACTGAGCCAAATTAATGGACATCTCTCGAAATTTGAAAAATTTTGAGATTTGCATTCTGATTCAGGTTTCCCTTGGGCTTTATTATGCTTTGTCTGTGAGTAAAATTTAGGCATAATATTTTCAGTCCCTAAGGAATTCAAGTATTTATCTAACTTAAAACTTCATAGAATAGTATCATTCCAAATGAGTTAATTAAAATAATGAATACCATACAATGAAAAAAGGTCAATAGAATGATTCATAAATAGAAAAATACATTTCTTCTTATGTATCAAATGTTCTAGGCAGATATTTCTAGATTTCTGAATTCTCAGTATTTATTCACATAATCCAATAAGAAATATTTTTCTAGTAAACAGCAAAATAAAAATCTACAAATGGGTAGTCAGCAAAATAAAACATTCCTTAAATTGCATCAGAATCTATTTTATCATTATAAAATTTTTTTACATTTCAT
>NW_012146078.1:3594458-3644323 GCF_000956105.1 Propithecus coquereli | reverse complement strand
TATAGTTAACCAATATTAAAATATTCTAAAAATAATGAATCGTATTGTCTTATTCTAAAGTCCTAGCTTTATATCTATATTTTTTAATGTTTCAATTCTCTTTTTCA
This sequence comes from Propithecus coquereli, assembly GCF_000956105.1. Classification (NCBI taxonomy): domain Eukaryota; kingdom Metazoa; phylum Chordata; class Mammalia; order Primates; family Indriidae; genus Propithecus; species Propithecus coquereli. Next base: position 3,644,216 of record NW_012146078.1, on the reverse strand, counting down.
CTTTAAAATATTTCAATGATCTTAAAAGAAAAAAAAAATAAAAAAATTTTAGGTCAATATCTAAATATTAATTTACTTATGTTTCAGTACCTATAAAGATCCTTAACAGAGATATTACTCATCTCTGTTTTGAACACTTACAGAACATAATAGCCAAATTAACTATCCATGCATTTTCCATTGTTTTGAATACTGGTAATAGCTTTATCCCAAGCCAAACATAGTTTTTCACAAAAATAGGTATATTTAAATTAGGTGATCAATTCTGGAGTGGGGATAGAATAAAATATTCTTTAAGGCAAAAATAATTGTCCCAAAGAAATCTTGGCTCCAGGTATACAAGTTATTAAGGCTATAAGATTTCTTAAGATAGTTCATAAAAACAATTTGCTAAAAGAATCTTGGTGTTGAAAATATAGTTTACATGATTTAGTATACTGGAAATATAGCTGGTACTCAATATTTTTGAATGAGTGAAGAGCCAACATACATAATTAGAGCATATCATTTTCTTTTAAATATCCTCTTTGAACTCTTTTGTCTGGAAAAGTAACAGGCAAGTTCAGGAGGCAGGAGGTAGTGCCTGGAAAATGGTGCAGTTGGGGCTGAGTGAGAGTTTGATCTGTGCTTTTGTATTTTCCCTTGTAATGTCCCTCATGTTGCCTATAAAAGGCCTCTGGCTGAGCATGGGTCAGGAGGTGTTATATGTCCTTGTGGGTGAGACTAGCTGACTTTTAGAACTGTTGTGGATCAGATGTAAATATACATGTGTATGCATGCATGTTAGTAGGTGGGCTACTGAGATTTTATTCCAATGAGTTTCACTTTCAGTTTCTCACGGTGTGATGGTCCAGTTTGGCAATGTGTGCTGCACGGCTGGCATCAACTGCTAAATTCTACCTCCCTTTAAATCTCTTTAACAAAGAACTATACGAAGCCTTTGACAACATGCCTATCAAAGGCTTATGCTAATTCTGCATGTTTAATTCACTTGGGTTTCTGTTGTCCAGGTTTTATTTAACGATATTTTTCTTGTTCTCAACATCTCTTACTGTGATTTTCAGAACATGATTTGTCTCCTGTCACATTCTATGCTTGTGGGGAATCTCTCCTGCTGAATTCCACATCGATCACTTCTGTATCTTAAAACTTCCCTGGATTTTGTGTTGTTCATATAGCTGCCATGACGTGTAAATGCGCCCTTACAATATCTCAGGTGCAGAGCTATATGGTTTTACATATCTGATTAAATTTCCAAATTCCTCTTTGATCTGTGAGCTCCTCAAGGCCAGAAGCTATGACTTACCCATCTTTGTATTTCCAATATCCAGATTAGAGCCTGAAATATGTCAGGTATTCAGGAATTGTTGAAGTGAACAGAAAGAGAAGCAGATCGGGACTTGAATATGGGAGAAGTTTATTCTGATAGTCAAATTCTTTTCATATTATATGTCATATTTATTGCCAAGTTATTTTATGGTACATGCTTTTTATGTATATACTTGCTATCAAACTCACATAACAAAGTAGGAATTATTATCCGAATTTTATTAAAAAACAAATAAGCAAACAGCAAATACAGTGTTCAGAGTTTGAGTAACTTGGCTGAGGTGAAACAAAATTAGTTTAAATAGTAAAACTTAATTCTATTTCACAAGTCTTAGCTCTTTTATCTAAACTCAGCTGATAGAAAATAGATATGGGATTTTTCTCAGTCCCAACATGGTTATCAACCATGAAAGCAGGAATATTTGGAGGGGAGTGTGGAATTGCCTGTTTAAAATAAGAAGTGGTTGGGTATTACTTACTGGGGCTTGGATTACCATCTGACAGACCTAAAAGAATGGTAGACCTCGAAATGGCATACAACCACCTAAAAATAGAAAGGAGAAGGAGCAAAAAGGAATGTAGGAGAAATGCAATTCTGTCTTCATTTAACATTCAAGACCCAAGATTAAAACATCTGATTTCATTAATGGTCTCCCTGTATACTATTAACCAAACAAAACTTCAGGGAAAAAAAGACCTAAGAATCTTTTATCATCTTGTCCCAGGTGTCTATAGCTGCATAACAAAACACCCCAAGATTTAGCAGTGTCAGACAACAATTTTATTACATTATATCTCACAATTTTGTGGGTAAAAGAGTTGAGCAGGTCTGAGCTGAGAGACTCTTCCACTCCATGTGGGATTGACTGAGATCAGTGGGTTGTGAACAACTGGTGGGCGGGATGGTCTGGGCCTGGAAGGTCTAAGGTCTGCCACTCACATCTCAGTACCTTGTGGGAAAATCTTACAGGCTGATTTTAGCTGCAACTGTTGAACAGAACACCAACATGTGACCCTTCCAGCATGGCAGTTGCAAGATAGTTGAATTTCTTACACTGCAACCCAGGGTTCCTAGAAAGAGTTTTTCAAGAAACAGGAAGTAGAAGCTGCCAGTCTCTTAAAGCCTGGTCCCAGAGACAGGCACAGCATTGTTTCTGCCATAATCTATTGGTCAAAGCAGTCACTGCGATTTAAAGTGATCCTCACCTTGGGATGGGAGGAATGTCAAGGTGTTGGGGATCATTTTTAATCCGCCACACAACTGAATTAACTTTCAGCAGTTCTTGCTTATAGATGATATTTTTCAATTTTTTTTTTTTCAAGACCAAAAAGGAAGAAACCTTTGTGTTCCTCTCTGATCTCAGATTACTACTCCTAAAGCTGTATCACATTGTACCTTACATTATGGCTACTGTATATATTTTGTCACCACTTCTAAGGTTTATACTAAGATATTTTTACCTTTATGCCCAAGTTGTTTATACACCAATATGAATGCATATTTTAGGCAGAAATTTCATAACACCTATAGCTGTCCTTGTTGTTTTCTTCTTGGCTCCTGACTTTAAATACTTACAGACTCTTTGCTCTCCCATGAGTGGGTTGAATGGGCTGCCATTATCAGCATCTCAGCATGCAACAGAATTTTTCTCATTATTGTTAAGCCAAAGAGTTGGTCTATACAGGGACCATATCGACCAAACTTGCCATTTCACAGGAGTAAAAACTGAGATTCAGGGAACTCATCCAAATCATGCAAATAATTTATAAGCAAGCCACAGCTAACATCCAGAGCTCATTGAGCATCTTCATTTGTATTGATGGCATATGTATTTTGTGTTGGTATGTTTTCGAAAGGAATTTTATTAGAAAACTAAGAAGAAGAAACAATTAAAAAAATGCCAAATCAACCAAATCCAGAATACCATACCAGAAACTATTGAATTCCATAAAAACAAGTTTTAAAAAAAATTAATTAAAATTATCAATCATCCTTCAATACTTGTCTCATGGCTCAGTCTAAATGGTTGAGACTAATATTCACCGAATAGGCCATCGTGTTCACTTGATTATTAAAATCTTTCTCTGTCTAAGGTTACACTTTGGTGAGCATTCCTATAGGACACAAATATCTCCACATTTTTTGCACAAAGAGGTCTATCTACATACCTCTTACCCAAATTTTCTTGTCACTGACTTCCCAATCATTTTCTCTCCAAGTCCCTGACCATTCAGCCAAACCAAAGGCCACAGCCCACAAATCAGATTATAGTTGCACATCTGGCCTGCCATTTCTCCTTCTAAGCAAACTGAACAACCAGGTGCACTGCTTGACATTCTGCCTACTGAGAGAATTTCCTTTTACCACGGTCCTTCAGAGATGCCCCAGAAAGGGGTTGCAACTGTCCCCTTTCTGGGTGGTACCTGGGTGGTGCCTGTATTTTAGGTACAGCCATCTGTAAACCAGGCTTGAATCTTCTCTTCTTCTGCCCACTGATCATAGAGAACTTCCTGTGCAGGTTGGGAGAAAGAAGGTAGGGTAGAAGGAGTGGGGAGTGTGGGCATTTGGGCCTCTTATTCATGTAACTTACTCGTGCCTTCATGGCCTACTCAGGCCCAATCTCATATATACCACTTTAATTGGATGATGGAGTGCTGGTGTTGGTGCCCAACTTCATGGCTTGGTGGATGAAATAACACCCATTTTATGATGGGCAGCTTAGGTCGTATGATAACTTGGTGGCCAATGGTTAAGTAGTCAGTCTCTACTAAGACCTCATAGGCCAAGAGCTATTTCTCATAAAGAGAGTAGTTACCTGTAGAGGATAGCAATGCTTTGCTTTAAATACTAAGGGCTTGTGCTGTGACTCACCTATAGGGGTCTGCCAAATGCTCCAAACAGCATCCCTATCTGCTGCTGACACTTCAAGCACCATTAAATCTACTGAATCATACAGCCCAAGTGGCAGACAAGCCTGCATGGCAGACTGGACCTGTGGCAGAGCCTTCTTTTGTTCTAGGTCTCATGAAAAACTAGCTGTTTTTCTAATCATTCAGTACATTGGCTGGGATAACACTCCCAAATGAGGAATATATTGCCTCCAAAATCCAAAGAGGCCCACTAGGCATTATGGATCTTTTTCATTTGTAGAAGGGGCCAGATGAAACAACTTATCTTTTGTCTTAGAAGGAATATTTCAACATGCCTCACACCACTGGACCTAGATAAATTTACTGAGGTAGGAAGTGCTTGAATTTTTTTTTTTTTTGGTTTGTTTGTTTGTTTTGTCATTATTTTTATGGGCCCCTGAATTTTTGTCATATTTATTTCCATCCCCTGACATACAAATGTCTTATCGATAAGTTTAGGGTCATAGCTACTTCTTACTCACTAGGTCCAATCAGCATAACATCACCAATGTAATGGACAAGTATGAGATCTTAGGGAAGGGAAAGGCAATCAAATCCCTATGAACAAAATTATAACATCTGGCTGAAGAGTCCCCTGAGGTAGGACCATGAAGTTATATTACTGGCCTTGCGAGCTGAAAGCAAACTGCTTCAAATGGTCTTTATTGTTAGATATGAAGAAAAAAGTCATTTTCCAGATCAGTAGCTGCATACCAAGAACCATAGGATATGTTAATTTGCTTAAGCAATTAAACTATATCTGATATAGCAGTTACAATTGGAATCACCACCCAGTTAAGCTTATAATAACCTATTATCATTCTGAAAGATCCATTTGTCCTCTGCATAGGCCAGATAGATGAGTTGAATGGAGATATGGTGGGAATCACCATCTCTGCATCTCTTAAATATTTGAATGAGGGCACTAATCTCTGCAATCCCTTCAGAAATGTGGCATTGCTTTTAGTTTACTATTTTTCTAGGCAAAGGTAATTCTGCTTGGTCTTTGCCATCATAATGGCCCTAACTCCACAGGTCAGGGCACCAATGTGGAGCTTCTGTCAGCTGCTGCATATGTCTATGCCAATTATGCATTCTGGAATTGGAGAAAACAACACAGGATGTAGGGACCCACTAGACCCACTGTGAGATGAACCTGAACTTCACTGGTAGCCTGACCTCAACAGGCCTCAATTCTGAGCTGCAACATTAAATGCAGAATCCCTGATTGGTGGACCCATATTAATAAATTTGGCCTGATCCAACTTTATATTCCTTCCACTATTATCCCACACCCTTAGTATCCATTTCCGCACGTGTTTCCCAGAACTCTGCTTGTATAAATTAGAAAACTCAAGTAGTTCTTTTGGAGTATAACCCTCCAACTCATGGGTCACACTTTGTACCTCACCTATAGGAGCATGATGGGTCTTGAGTCTAGTTATAGGTAAGAAGCAAAGAAGAATGGTGGGGGGGGTCCTGAGGAGACTTGTGATTGTCTTGCATGGCAACTGCCTCGCTGGAGGCCATTGTGATTTCCTCAAGCAATATAGTTAAACTCAGATGGCACTGGAGAGGCAGCGCCTACCTAAGGTGGACAGTCTTCTCCCACTGTGGGTGGGGAGATCACTCCCACTGATAAAAAAGAATCATCAGAAATTAGGGGTTCAATGCCGCTGTTTTTATCAGGGTCTTCCCACATGTCCTCATACCAACTTTCAGGATCCCATTCCTTTCCAATCAATACCCTCACTTTAATAGTCCCTATGTTACAAGGCTGGGAGTTCAATTTGCATTGTAATTCAGCAATATAATTCAGATTCTGAGTTTGATTCTCAGCAATCTCAGCCCGGTGGCTACAGGAGCTAAAGGTCTTCATCAGTGCATACATTGAAGCTTTCAGGTCATTTTTGCAGCACTTGAGCTGGAAATTCAAAAGCCTGAGCTCAGTCTTTTCTTTCCGCACTTTATTCAGTGACATTAGAAGCAACCATCCCATCTCATTCTATTTGTTATTTTGCCAAAAATTTTCAAAATCATCTTATACACAATCACCCAAATCCTTACTTCTTATAAGTGATTGAGTATCTTTGTGTATCTTCATTGCTAGATCATTCTACGGACTATTAAGAACCATGAGTATCTATGAATCTAATAAGCTTAGAGAGCCAATTCCAGAAATGCCAGAGTCAATTCAGAAAACTCATCCTTAAAATTCTGTTCCTCTGGAACCTCACTCAGTGCCAAAATTTGTATTTGTATGGTTCTACAGAGAAGCAGAACCAACAGGATGTGTACGTGTATGTGTGTGTGTGTGTGTGTGTGTGTGTATAGAGAGAGAGAGAGGAAGAGAGAGAGAGAGCTTTTTTATAAGGAATTGCCTCACACAATTGCAGAGGATGACAAGTCCCAAGATCTAAAGTCAGCAAGCTGGAGACCCAGGATAGTCAATGGACTAGTTTCGGTATGAGTCTGAAGGCCTGACAACCAGGAGAGACAATGATGTCGTTTCAGTCCAAATACTGGTAGGCTTGAGACCCAGGAGGAGGTGATGTTTTGGTTTGGTTTTAAAAGTGGGAATAAATCAATGTCCCAGCTCAAGCCAGTCAGGCAGGAGGAAACTCCCCGTTACTCTCGGGCGTGTCAGCCTTTTCATTCTATTCAGGTCTTCACCTGGTTGGATGGGTCCCATCCACATTAGGGAGGGCAATCTGCTTTACTCAGCCCACTCATTTAAGTGTTAATCTCATCCAAAGCACCCTCATAGGCACACCCCAAATAATGTTTGACTAAATATTCGGACATCCCATGGCCTAGTAAAGTTGATACATAAAATTATTCATAACAGATGGTAAAGAAATTTGCTGCATTTAGGAAATCAACAGATATTTTCCCCTTTTCTTTCATTGACTGTGTCTAGACTTATCACGATTTCTTCCTTGGCATGTTTTTAGGCCTTTCTACATTATAATAAAAGCCATACTAGTAATAATAAGCAGTTCATTTTATTATAGTGTAGTCTGTAGGTTTTATATTGAAGTCAAAAAACAGTACACAGTGCTATCTTCTGTTTAGTATTAATATATGTAGGAAGTATAGCAAGACATTGGTTGGCCTTAAGAGCCATTTACCATGATGATTACTCAGAGACAATATTTCCTTTTCAGATTTGTTCACTTTTGGCTTGCCATTTTTATGAATCTACTCTGAATTTGGAAGTGGTTTCTTCAGGAGCTGGTTTTCTTCAAAGCATTTGGGCTTTGGATTTTCTGTTCTCTTGCTTCCCAATCAATCCAATACAATCTACTTTTCATCATCCATGCAATCAATCTTTCCCTTGCCCAGGAATTCCTCAAGATGTCTTTTCTGTTCATGGAACCCTTTCTTATTTTTTAGGCTACTATGAATTTCTTCTCAGATTTTAAGGTATTTGGTGCATAGAGAGGAGCAAATACGTGTTTTGGTCTGTCCTGACTATCCGGGCCCTGGCTTTGATATTGAAATCAGAAGCAAAGGGTTTATGGCTAAAAATGGCAAACTAGCTTTATATATTTATCTCCTTTATGTCATAAATCATCACTAAAATAAAAATATATAAATTAAAATTATACGTATGTATACATATGTGCATATGTATAAAACGCAAGAACAAATGAAATGTAAAATGCCCCACAATGTATGGAAAATTGTCCCAACTTTCAAAAGTTAGAGAACAGTTGGGTGAGTTGTAAGTGACTGACTAGAGGGGAGGAAATACACAAGAGTGAGTCAATTCAGCTACAGAACCCCTCAGAGGCTCAGCAGGCTGCAAAGAGAAGAGGTCAGGGTGCCCTAGGCCCTCTTGCCTAGACTATGCAGGTAGGCAACTATTTCCTCACTCACACATTCATACACCCCACCAAATGAGAGATCAGAAGTTTATTCTCTGGATAATTTGAGCCAGAGAACCTTTAGATTCAGGAAAGCCAGTTGAATAGAGAGGGTTGTAATGTCAAGGCAAGGGACTAACATCGTGGGATTAAAAGAATTGTTATATATTGAACCATATGTAATGGTTTCCTCATGCTGCCATTAACGAAGTATCACACATGAAAAATTGGGTGCCTTAAACAACAGAAATGCATTGTTTCACAGTTCTGCAGGCTGCAAATCTAAGACTAAAGTTGCAGCAAGATTGATTACTTCTGAGGGCCATGAGGTAGAATCTGTTCAACGCCTTTTTCTTAGCTTTTGGTGGTGTGCTGGCTGTTCCTTGTTTTCTGCTGTACGACCCTGACCTGTGCCTTTGTCTTCACATGGGATTCTCCCTGTGTATGAGTGTCTGTGTCCAACTATCCCTTTTTTATAAGGACCTACTCTAGTATGGCCCTATTTTAATTAATTACATCTGCAATGACACTATTTCCAAATAAGATCACATTCTGGGGGTTAGGATTTCAACACATGAGTTTTGGGGAGGACATAATTCTACTCATAAGATCTCCTTTGCTCATCCTGCTCTCAGAATGCCAGTTATTGAGCGTGTGATACACATCCTTTTCAACACTCTCCTTGTGAGATTGAAGAAACTGAAAGCCTTTAAATAAAACATTGTTAAAAACTGATTTTTAGGGTTATTCAAAGGTCATGTTTTGCTTCTGATCACTCTGCCTGTTTCCAAGCCCACCCATGTACACAGGGATTTCATTCAGTTATTTAAATCTTAAATATGAATGAGCACCCAGGGATCACTGGATATTTAAGTAATGTTTCTAATAGAAAAGAGACAGACTGAAACCAGCAGTCAGAAAGAGAGAGGCCTGGAGGAAACAGAGACAATGCAGGAATAGAAGAAAGCTTTTAAAAATTTGCAATTAACAGCCATAGAGGAGGCCAGGTGCGGTGGCTCATGCCTGTAATCCTAACACTCTGGGAGGCCAAGGCAGGAGGATCGCTTGAGGTCAGGAGTTCGAGACCAGCCTGAGCAAGAGTGAGACTCCATCTCTACTAAAAATAGAAAAAATTAGGTGGGCATGGTGGTACATGTCTGTAGTCTCAGCTACTCAGGAGGCTGAGGCAGAAGGATTGCTTGAGCTCAGGAGTTTGAGGTTGCTGTGAGCTAGGCTGACACCACAGCACTTTAGCCTGGGCAACAGAGTGAGACTTTGTCTCAAGGAAAAAAAAACAGTCACAGAAAGATAAAAGGAAATACTACAGTAATAAATGTAACATGAGATCCTATTAAAAATAAATATTCAGAAACAATCTTAGAAATTAAAAGCAGCATAAAATTAGTGTAGGAGAGTAGATTATCAAAGTAATAATATAATATAAAATAATATAAAACCACATTATATATTAAGGAACAAGATTGAGAAAAGAACTACACTTCTTAATACAACTCTAGGTACTAAAAGAATGAACAGTGCACTGTGATTTATATTTATGGAACAATGTCTTCAAAATTATCAAAAAAATTCTTTTCAACCTACTAAGCTAAACTTTCAGTTAAGCATCAGAGAATGATGAAGTTATTTTCAGTCACGCAAGATATTAAAAAACAGTCTTTCCATGCCTTCTTTCTTAGGAAGATGTGCTTAAGCCAAGCAATGGATTAGCAAGGCATAGGATGTAGGATGTGTGGTACAGGAAAGGAAGGGTCTAACCAGAAAAGCAGCAAAGCAAAGGATATCCCAGGAAAACCATTATACTGAACCTAGAGAAAAACAAGTTCGTATGTCAGCAGGAGAAAATAAGAATGGGAAGGGAGGTCTCCAGGAAAATAACTGGAATTGATAGTTTATTTGACATATATAAGCCCTTGGGAAGATTATTTGTAGGTATTTGTCATATTCCTTGATGCATTTGGACAAAAAAAAAAAAAACCCAAAAAACAAACAACACAAAACAGAAGAAAAAGAGATAAAATTATTAACTTTAGGAAAGATTGAAAAATTGTATGAGAAGGGAAATAATCACAGTACACTATTTGGTTCAACGATGAACAATCATTTACATGGCCCTAAAATTAGAAATATTGTGTATTAATTTTAACTACACAGAAATCCTATGGTGAGGGAAAGTGTGGGATGATGGTGGAAAAGAACAAAATCTTCATTCTAAGCATCATATCTAGAACTGATAAAAATGGTAGCATAAACATTATATAGAAATATGGAAGTAAGTTTCAGAAGAAATGGCTAAAAGAGTTGAAAATAGGTGATTCTGGTGGGGAGGGAGAACGGAAAAATAGAGAAGGGTGAGAGGGTGAGGCAGGGATTATTGATTATAAATCATGTATGTATTATCTGATTTTTAAAACTATTAATATGTGCATATTGTTTTGACAAAAATAACAAATGAAAAATGAATACAGAAGCAAGTAAATGATACCAAAATATGGTGAATATAATTTTAAAACTTATCTACCAATGCTATTTCTTTCCTAAATGTAGCATGATGATCAATACTTTATATCATCTTAAGAAAACAATGAAGTCAATCAGGTATTTATAGCATTATCTTCATTGTTAATACCAGTTAACAGACATACAAGTCAATGTAACAGACACATTAATATTCACCTAACGAGTTTAAGATTAATTGCCCAACAACAGTGGCAGAAAATTTTATTGTAAAAAATATTTCTATAGAAATGTAGAACCCAGAGTCATGTGCATGTATGATTCCATGAAGATATTATACTAGATGTAGCATTCTGGCAGTATTTGAAGACTGAATTACAAAGATCTGCTTCATTTTGTGAGTACACCTAAAAATGTGGACCAATGATTATATGGATTCTAGACCTGAATTTATACTTAAAACTCTTGTGACCTCACAGTGAATTGATAATATTTTGTGTTAGTCAAAGGTGCAACATTAAGAATCTACAAGGGGAAGAGATGAGGGAGCATTAGCAGAGAAAGAAGGAAATCGGATAGGAAGGAAAGATTAAGAACAGACGGCCAGCCAGGCACCGTGGCTCACGCGTGGAATCCCAGTACTTTGGGAGGCTGAGGCAGGAAGATCATTTGAGGCCAAGTCTAAACAAGCCTGGACAACAGAGTGAGACACCATCACTACAAAATATAGAAAAATTGGCTGGTGTGGTGGTGCACACCTGTGCTCCCAGCTACTCGGGAGGCTGAGGCAAGAGGATTACTTGAGCCCGGGAATTTGAGGTTGCGGTGGGCTGTGGTGATGCCACTGTACTCTGCCCTGGGCAACGGAGCAAGACCTCGTGTCAAAAAAAAAAAAAAAGAAAGAAAAAAAAAAAGATGGCCATTAGCATAGGAAAAGATTACACCTTGACTGTTCTATGTTTACTACTACAGTGAGTAGTAAAGGAACTGCTATTGTATCAGTAAACGAGGAAATGCTGGACAATCCCCCAGTAGGAAAAGAAAATTCAAAAGACTGTAAGTTCTGAAAGGGTAACCTTCCTGGAGAAGAAGTTGACAAATGATTACTAGACATGGAATTTCAATTTTGATCTGATTTTGGTTTTCTGAAATAGGAAATTAAAGTGGTATATAGAAATTATTATAAGTTATAAAGAATTACCTGGTGATATGTATGCTATTCATCTTATTCTCATTAACTGATAGATTTGGAAACATGTCCACGGAGTTTCAGCAGCGATTAAATTTATGTTTGTTATAGGCATTATTGAAGCACAGAGGAGTAATGTATAGAACTACTGTAAACAACTAGAGGGTATAGGCTATTTATAAAGTGCAGGGATACTAAAGTCATAGCTTTCAAATTCACCCCCTCTTTACTCCCAAAGTGCTAGGATTATAGGCATGAGCCACCACACTCAGCCTAGACAACGCTTCTGATCCATACTTTTAGACCACTTAAATAGCTCATAATATGGATCTTTCATAATTTTTTGACCATTATCCCATTGCTAGACATTCAAAGTATTTGTAGTTTTTGACTGTTATACTAAAATGAACCTCCTTTTACATACATCTTTACATATTGGCTATATTATTTCTGTAGGATATATTCATAAAAGCAGAAGTTGCTAGATTAAAAAGAATACATAAGTAACCTAAACATCTGTACCCCCATAATATGCTAAAATTAAAAAAAAAGGAAAAAAAAGAAAATGAAAAAAATACATAAAATTATCATCATCATTATTATTGAATATGTACTACATGATCATGGTAAAAAGAAAGAATAGAAAAAAAGGATATCAAAACAGTCTTTCATTACACACTGATTCCTTTTATGTTTAAATAGAAAAGTTTGAAGAGTGTATCATCTGATATACATACTAAGCCAGAGGGTTGGATTATGATTATAATTAGTAAATGTGTGTTTAGGTACCCAGTGACTATCTTGATATTGAATATTCAATGCAGTTCTTGTCTTACTGTGGACATTTCATTAAACTGTGGCAAGTTCTTACTATACAGGTATTTAAATTGTTCAATCCTATTGCTTAATAGATTTTAATCTGAAACTGCCATATTTTCAAAGAATATGCAGACTTTTTAAAAAAATCTGCAAATTTTCAACTTTTACTGCTCTTGTATAAAATAAGACTTTGAGAATTCAGATGAAATTGGTGATAAATATTTGGCTGGCAACTAGTCTCACGAGGAATACTTAAAGGTGTTGCCTAGAAAAAACAAAGATACGTCTATCTCCCTAATACCCGCTCACCCCAGAATCACTGTATTGTGACAATGAATCATAACTAGAATGTATGCTCATGCAGGGTAGAGATTTGTATTTTCTGTGATGTGTTCCCAGTGGCTGAAGCAGTGTCAGGCACATGGTAGGGACTCAATACATACTAGGTGATTGCATATTATTCAAATTTAACCAAGAACTTGAGGACATGGGCTTTTAAATAATCTGATTCCAACATTTAAATAAAGAGCTAAAAAGCATTCATTCTAAATAGTATACCTATAAAACAATTGAAATTAAGTAACATATTGGATGGGCAATTATTTGGAAGTCATGGTATATACATAGCATGTATATCACACATCGTATCACATCATGTGTTAGTCTTATTCCACTTCCTAGTTTTAGCTTTTTAGCTTTCACAATGCCAGTCTGATTCCAGAAGCATCCTTGCATCACGACATACCTTATTACAGGTACACAATACAACTCAATTCACAGACAGAAAACAAAACACAAAACTGTTATGAGACCCAGAGGCACAAGCATTCAATTGGTTTACATTTAATAAATGTTGTGATGAGATTCTTTAGGAAGAGTAAAGATAGGTCTCTCATGGTTTGGTGGTATTAACCTGGAAGCAGAAGTATTGACTAATTTCTTAGGGTCCTTTATACCATTTTAATACCAGGGAAAATAAAAACTTGACGAATTTGATAATTTAATTTTTTGCCAAATAAAAGTGAGTAGTAGTAGGGATATTTTCCTTCAAAATTATGTAAAATTATTAAAAGACAACTTTTAATTTCTACACATTTTTTCCCCAAGTGGCAAATGAGAATGTAGCAGTGAAGCTTATGAGATGAAAATTAGGGCCTTTTAATATTTCTAAAAGTAAACTGTTTCCAATTAAAATCATTGATTAAGCTATTACTATAATTATTAAGCTATTATTACCTATATAATTTTTGGGAAAAAGGGTCATCTATAGCTATGATATGAATCTGATTTGACAGAATATATACTTCTATATCAAATTAAGGACTAATATTACAAAAGGGAGATGTAACTAGTAGAAAAATAAAACTCAATTACTAAAATTTTGTTGATCTTTTGGAATTATGATATATATTTATCATTGACTCACAAAACAATAAAATATGCTTTCAAAAACTTCTGAAACAATTTTTTTTTTTGAAATTTATTTCTAAAAGTCACAGAGACAAAACTTTAAAAGCGACACATTTATACTAAGGATACATGCATGAGCAAAAAAAATAAGCATGGGAATACAAAAATGAACATAGTAAAATTTGAATTAATACAGTATTCTGGATACAAGTAGAATACCACTAGATAAGAATTGTATTTACCTCAGAAATCTATGATAATGTGGGTTGAAATAAACCAAGGTTTAGGATAGCCACTTCACTATTCACACTTTAGTCAGTGTTGACCAGAAGCTAAAACAATTTATTTTAGACTAAGATTTTCAGTGAAATTATAGAACTAATCTTCCATGTAATAAATCAAATTAACATGTTTTAAGGTGATCTGTCTTCATTTAATGGTAGTTGGCCAGGTCAAATCACGGAAAGCCCTTAAAAAGACTAAGCACCAAATGATAAAATTGTTAGTGGCTATTGTTTTGGGTCACCTTAAATTTTATTTTGCTTACATGTGTTTTCCATTAACATTCATGTGCAAATTCTTTCAGGCAAAAGTTTTAACATGGAACTTTCAGCCCTGAGTTCTTGCCAACTGTACTTACAGTAGTTTTTAAGCAATTAATACTTTCAGAACAATTCCAAGCTGATACTTAATTGGTTACAATTGTAAGATGCAGAAATTTTTCTTTAAAGTTTTATGGTCCCTAAAAATTCAGCAGGGCCAAATGAATTAACTGGAAGTAGCTTTGTTTTTTTTTAAAGGAAGTCTTAAAGATGGTAACGGATAAAACAACTATATAGGCTGTCATACACAATCTTTCTAAATTTTCACCCTGTAAGAAATGATTACAATGTCCTTCAGGCTTGCTATATGCCCCATAGAGTCAAAAAGAAAGCCAACAAGAAATTTAACATTTCAACAAGCTAGGAACTATTTACTGTAAGCATATCCTGAAATTCTGGAAGACATACTACCATACTGAGAAAACACTATTAACAGGTAAGCATGTGTTGAAGGCAGTTTATAAATGAAACATTACAAATCTTATGTTTATGCATACAACTTATAAAATAGAAAAAAGTAGCTATTTTTCCAATAGTATAGCATCACACTAACACTATATAGTTAAGATTGAAAGCTTCTGTACACATGTTCACTATACTTCCAAAGCAGCATATGCCTCTTAGACATTCTCATTTGATATCTAACATATGCCAATCATGGTTTCAGGGATTTTTTAACAGTTTGAGCAGGCTAAAACAATCATTCTGCCTTATTTAACAATGAGACAAAGTTAACCAGTTTCAGAGAACGAAAGTTTCATAATCAGTAAAGAAACATTAATATTAAATCCCCACAACAGAATGGAAAATGCTTCTAAGGACAGATATAATCCTAACAGGAGAATGTACTATGCCCCTAGGTATAGTGAATGTGGCAATAATTAGGAGCCTGAAAAAATACATCAAGATACACGGGACCTAAATGATTACCAAATCAGTAACTACTACTAGAAAATTAAATATGAATTATTCATGTTTTTCTAATGCAACATCATCCAGTTTACTGCTTAGGACTACTCAAAGCTGTTCTGCCACTATACTTTGCTGTTAGTGCAAATTAATATCCAAACAATAGGGAGCAAGCAGTCTGAATCACATGGGATTTCAAAAATCTAGAATGATTGCATTCTGTAACTTTGTATTTATTCTAACTTTATTTCTGTATTCTCAAAATAGTGCTATAAAACTCAATTATTTTCCTAGCTTCTTAGACTTTCTACCATCTTAGATAATTCAAATTAAACATGGTTGCCTGCAAATTCTTTTCTAGAGGAAGTAAAAGCAAAACATATTTTGGTTATGTTTTGCTGCTGGTCTCCTCAGATATGTACTTCATCAGTGAGAGCACTAATCTAGGCATTTATTGTGCTACTTTAACATAATAGAACATGAAAAAAACTGACAGTTCAAATTTTAACAAGTGATTTGTTTTTTTGGTGGCAGGCTTATTTTTTAAATGAAAACAAAACAAACTCTAAAATCAGATGGCCAGCTTGACAATGAATTAGAAACTTAAGCCTGTAAAAAAAAACTTAAGACATGCAAAGTTGTTTCTGAAAAACACAAAATCTAACCTTTTTCTTATTCACTTTGGTTTTTTCTTTTTTAAATGAAGATTTGTGGTAAAAATTAAAGATAACTCCAAGTCACATAGGGCATCATTTGTCAGTGCTTTGTAATAGAAATATCTCATAAATATTTTTAACTTGAATTTCAAAGAATTTAAGGTTTTTTCTATTAAAGCTTTAGTCCAAGTTTTCAGCTGTGAAAATTTTTTAAAAAATATAATTTGGGGCTCTGATAGAGAGGACTTAGCTGGGCTAAGCTACTTTGATACTCTTACAAGATAGTAAGGTTCAGATAGCGATCATTTCCTGAACATGGTTGACCTTTAACAGAACTGATTATTTCCTCACCCAAACAATTATGCAGGATACTGCCATATCTCCACTACAAAAATCTTGTCAGAATTTATGGACAATTGTTTACCATCTATGTTTAAAAACCTTGTACCACCAGAGAGGCAAAGCAAATAAAAGTGAAAGTAAGTAAACTTGTTTCTAGTCTAGTCTATTTACCTAAACTCTTATAGAATCATATGGAAAAATTATTGTATAGAAAGTAATTTTCTTATTAACTGATCTGTCAGCCAAAAAGTCATTACTAATTCTCTGCAAAAAGAGAAAACTCAATCATAAAATGTCTACCTGTTTAAATAAAAATGCCAATTTTGAAGTCTTTTAACACTAAGACATAAAAAAGTTTGCAAACTCAAGATGATACTTAAAAATGAAAGCTATAGTTCAAAAATTTGTGTTCCTAGTAAGAGACTAAAATCTTGTCACTGCAAAATTCCCTATGGTTCTTGGCACTGACATTAAAAGAAAGATTTTAGTCTTTTGGTCACTTGAAACTGCTATAAATACAGTAAGTCTTTAAAAAAGAGGTAAAAGTGAAAAACTGAAGTATAGTTAAGGGTAACTACATCATATACAAGTAAAACATAGTTTGGAATAAACAGTCATTTCTGCTAGGGATCTGAAGACATAAGAACAGTTCCCCACTGCCCCTTCTTTTTTGAGGAGGATCCTCTGATCAGGAATAATTTCTTTAAGTTACCGTGAGTGGTGTTGCCTGGCAGCAGCTTCAATTTCCTAGGCTAGTCTTTGAGTAATTAAGTAATCTCACAAGGAATAATCATACATGGCAACAGGGTAAAAAAGCAGGGCAGTTCTTCCATGCACAAACATTTCAGGAGAAAAACCATCAATTTTAAAGATAACCATCAGGTTTCAGGTATCCTAGCACACTCTAAACCTAAGTTTTGCTTTATACCATTGGTGACTAAAATTAACAATAAGTTTTGCGGTGAGGTTTTTTTTTTCTTTTTTTGCCTGCAACTATATACACATTGCAAAACTATTCTGCATCACATGATTTTTAAATGAAATAAATATAAAAATGAACCACACAATCAACACATAACTTTAATACTCCACATTATTTATCTTGATCACAATGGTGGTAACCTCCTTGTCAACAATCTTGTGAGTTGAGGAGCTGATTCTCATTCTCATATCCATCAGGCAGATAGGCTCTCCGCAGCTGGTCTGACTTAGGTATGGAGCCTCCATTCTTCACGTGGCGAGACAGGAAAGCACGGACTGCTGGGTGATCAGCCTTCTCAAGTGGGATATTGGCTTCCAGGCACATTTTCACAAAATCCTGGATAACACTGACTTTCTCTGTTTGCGCAGTACTGTTGCACTGAAGAGATGCAGTTAGGGGCCTCTGCTTCTTTCTCACATTCTGCTCTTCAAATTCTGCCTTTCTCTTGGTATGAGTCTTTGACTTGAGGTGGTCACTAATGGCAGACTTGCGAACATGATTCAGAACCACATTGCAAGAAGTGCAGAAGAGTTTTCCTCCATCTTCATGAAGCTCACCTCCAAACTCTGAGACTCTATCCAGGGGAGTCACATACAAAGCAGTCTTAGAACGGTTTCGAGCAGGTGGTGCTGTTACTACAAATCGTTCCATTCTGACTTTGAATAAGATTCTTTCAAGAGAAGAGAAACAAAGATACCTGTTATAACAACAGCTCATTCTGGAAGTAATTAACAATAAAAGGCAGGGTATAAGCACTCTAAGATTAAAGACTTCAAAAAACATAATTCGAATTAATAAACTGTCCATTAAGTCTTAACTGATCCAAAATATGCAAGGGAAGGCAAAACTAGAGCAAGTTACTAGTTACAAGTAGATCCATTCCTTGATTTTTAGGAAATTCAAATAAATTAGAACTATGAAACACAAACTATCTTAGACATCATTATATTTTATAACAGGAAAACATGACCACAGGTCAACAGGTAGAATATTAATTATATTAATCTTATCCAATTTAGGGACATATTCAAGTTTAAAAGAGCTTCTCTCCTGTCACAATTTTGGGGCAACTGATTTTAGGAATTCAACTGTGGGCAAAGTTTCTTCAAACCAGCAGGCTGATAAACTGGCATAATTCTATATGAAGATGGATATAGTTTCCAAAATTGTTCTGAGGAGGGAAAAAAAGTAAAAACTAAGAAAGAACACAGATCAAATGCAATTAACAGCGACAATGCATTAAATTGTAAAGCTAAAATATAGAGTTTAAAGTTATTTTTTGATGCATGTATAACTCTCCTAAGCTTTCTGAAATGTGATAAGATATGCAAAGTGTTTTCTCTAATACCTTTCTGTTTTCTTTTCCCATTAAAGACTAATAATTATATTTGTTAATATCTATTTCACTTATTAGCTAGTAAGTTAGAACAAAATCAAGAACTTAACATAGTGTCTAGTATATTACAGAAGCTCAATCAAAACTTGATGGAAAAAGTAAAGGAGCATCTTCACTATTTGTCCAAATATTTATTTAACTTAGAAGGAGCTTAATACTCTCTCAATTTATCCTAATAACAAGCTTTTATGATTACTGATACTTTATGGGCATTGAAACCTTGAGATAATGAACTATTTTGGTAGGTGACAAATGGTCATTAAGTCTGAATTGTTCCTCGGGGCTGTGCCTTTGGACTAAGCTCTTATAATAACCAAGATGTAAAAAATTTAAATGAATTGACAGAATCCAAGTTGGAATTCTGTTCTGTACAAATATGTTACTGAAAGATTCCTAAGTGTGCTCTGAAGAACTATGCTTTATGTAATCAGAAACAATATTCTATTAATCCATACTAGAGAATAGCTAGGTAACATGAAATCTTTCAAAAAATTTTTAAATTGTCAATGTGTTAGACACCCATGGATCCAACCTAGAGGATTTTATATTTCACAGAAATTCTGGAAAGTATAATGAAGTCTAAGTTTTAATAAGCTTAATTCTATTTTTTACCATTAATGTTTTTTTTAGGGCATAGCTCTCATTTGCCAAATACAGTGTCAGGCTATAGGTCTGCAATGGCAGAGAAGGAAGAATGATTCCTGCTTAGTACTTAGTGAATTACCATTACACATATTTGTATTTTAAGTTAATGGTATGTGTTTCACACTCCCATAACCAATCAGTCCTGATTATGATTAATAGTTCTAAGTTAGTTATGAAAAACATTAAATATTTGCACCCACTAATGCCTAAATCTTACTATGTGAAAAATCTTCTATCTTTAAATATTGGGATTTCAAACTTTAAAACAGTAAGTACATAATTCTTTGTAACATAAAATGCTCAATCACTTGTGTAAATGTGAAAGGCCTATATAATTTCCAATGTCTTGTAACTTTCAAAAACTGTTTGTATTACTGAAGAGGCAAATATCTACCCAATAGAGGATGCTCGAGTTTACATTCCTGAAGAACAAAAGTGTTTTCAATAGAAGATAGAGATATTTTAAACGTGTAAGTTAAAAAGTTAAGAGCAGGAGTTAGCCAACAAAAGAGAAGCAGCAAATCATTCACTAGATCAAAATAAAACTCATTAGAAGTTTTCAAGTTTAAATGTTTACCGGATTAGTTTCCAGTTTTTTTCGTCTTGATACTTAGTGAAGGGTCTCCAGCGAAAAACCAGAGACGCATCAAATCCTGGCACTTTCCGTTTGTTCAAACTCGGAGATGCCTTCAAATCAGTTTTTCAACAAGTGGTGGTGGGGAAACAGTTTCTGGGCTTGCACCCTATTTTCCCTGCGGTGCCAGGAAGTCATGCCTTTACTGTAAAACAAAAAAAAACAAATGGAAAGGAAAAATGGGGGAGGGGGAGGGAAAAAAAGGGTGGATGAAAAGATGAACAAGAGCGACCGCGCAGGTGTCTCTAAAATCGTTCTTCAGCTAACTCTACACCACAAACCGATCTCAGCGTTAACCCAACACTTCCCCTCACAGTTCCTTCTCGGTTGTCCGCCCCCCCTTACACCTCGCGCTCCCCAGGCCCCGGGGTTCGGGCGGGGGTGGGAGATAGGAGGGGCGCCGGACGTTCCCGGAGTCTAGACTCCCTCCTCCCGCGCCAAGCCCAGCACGCCGGCGCCCCACCGCCCTGACCCCGCTAGCAGGGCCGAGTCCCAGCTGCCAGCCGTGGGCCCAGGAACTCGACAGCCGAGTTGGCGACGGTCTCAGGGGAGGCGGCGGCAGGAGCCTGAGGGAGGTGGCCTCTGTCAGGCTTCCCGTCTCCTCCCTCTTCCTCCCGCCGACAACTGCACCCCGGCCCCGCCCCCGGCTCCCGCTTCGGGACGGAAGGCCCCGGGCCCAGAGCCCGCATCAACGGCCGGGCCCACCCTCGGCCTCCCTAGCTGTCTCGGTACCGTAGGATCGAGGCTGCCGTTAGGGGAAGTAGATGAGACCCGGTCGGAAAGGAAAAGAGAAGGAAGAAAAGGAAGAGCAAGGAGATGAGGGAGGAGGACGACTCGTCGCTGCCGCCGTCGCCGCCGTTGCCCGATCGAGCCCCGCGGCGGCCGCTGTGTCCCCCGCCGCGCCCCGTCCTCCTGCACCGCCTATGGCAGAACCCGTAGGCGGTCCCCTACAACCGCCGAGCAGCATTGACCAACAGACCGCTGGCCTATCAAACAGACGGCTGATTTGACCAATAGTAATGGAAGGGCAGGCATACTAGTGATTGGCGGCTAGATTTATCCAGTGAAAACTGTGGGCGTGGGTGGGCGGAGCCGGAAGTAGAGCCCAGCAGAGAGGCCCCTGTCCGGCTAGGGCGGAGGGAAGGGGGAGGGAACTAGAAGAGGAGGAGGTTAGCCAAGGCAGCTACAGCGGCGGCGGCGCAGGGGCTGGTACGCGCTGGGCGGCGAGAGCCTCATGGCGGAGGAAGAGAGCGACCAAGAGGCCGAACGCCTCGGAGAAGAGCTCGTGGCCATTGTGGAGTCCCCGCTGGGCCCTGTGGGGCTTAGATCTGCGGGCGACGGCAGAGGCGGCGCTGGGGGCGGCCGCTGCGGCGGCTGCGGCGGCGGCGTCGGGATCAGCAGTCGGGATTACTGCCGACGCTTCTGTCAGGTGAGGCGCCCGTTGGCCGCCCCGACTTGTCACCCGGGTCCTGGGCCTCTCTGCGTCTCCTGGCTTTCTCGTCCACGAATCTGGGCTGTGTCCAGTGCTCGCTTCTCCAGCTCAACAAGGAGGTTGAGGGTGAAGCTCCCCCCTCCACCTATCCAGCTTGGGGTGGGGGGCGGGGAGCAGGACAGGGGTGACCCGCTGGCTTAGGGTTGCTAAGAAAGTGAGAGTTGGTCGGGGATGGAAGGGCTGGAGAGAAGGAGGGTCAGCTGGCCGGAAAGCTCTGTCCTGACAAGCCTCTCCTACCCCAAACAGACCCTTTCCTGCCCGAGAGTCCCGCCTTTCTTATGTTTGCTACCGTGGTCCTTCTCACCTCGTTTGGAAGCTCTGGTAACGTTTTTTGCCTTCTCTCCTGCGCCCCTTGCCCCTTGTATTTTCCCCTTTTTCGGGCATGGGAGGCATGCCATCTCTCTACCACCTCCTCTCCTGTCATGGTCACCCTTCCCCCTCTGCTAGGGTCTCCTGTCATCCCTTCACAAGATCCCGCTGGGCCAGTTCTCCAATTGGCTTAGGCGCTGACCCACGCTGATTTAGTTACTTCTTCGGGCGGGGGGGCGGGCGTTAAGGCAGTGTGATTGTCATCTTTCCTTTTTTTTTTTTTTTTTACTTCCTTCCCTGGACACATACAGTTATTTTCTAATTAACTGCTCGTAGAGAAAGTCATTTTCCTGAAACTCTGGCTCCAGTTACATCCTCAACCCCCATTATCCTTTAAATTACAATGTATTTTATTTAGCCTGTAAAATACGGTGTCTGAACAATGACAGTAAATTATTAGTCCACTGCCACCAGGATTTGATGTTGTTTAAAGTGTTTGTAATCAAATATTATAGAACCAAAGTACTTGTTTGGGGGTAATGTTTGTGTACTCTGCATTCTCATCTATGTACATTTATAATTTAAATGTTTTGTTGTCATTTACAACACTCTTTGTTTTGTAAGCCATTTTGGAAAAAAACATTTACTCCTTTCCCATTTCGTCCGTCCCCTCTTAAATTTGTTTATTATCTTGGATATAATTAGGGTTCAAATCTTGGCTCTACCACTTCAAGCTCTGTTACCTAGAACAAGTTACTTAACCTCTCTGTGCCTCAGTCTCCCCTTCTGCCAAATAGGGATAATAGTTAAATGAATAAATTTATGAAGAGTTTGGATCAGTTACTTATTAATTTCATTCTGGTAACAGGTAGGAAATAAAGTTAATGAGAAGTGAGCATCATGTTTGTTGACATTTGATTTTATGCCCTTTAAAGCATTGAAAGAAAAAGAATGGAGTTGACATTTTCAGGTAAGTTTTTAATACTTTAGTTCAAATTGTCTTTTGATTTCATTTTTCCCCCCAGTGTCATAAATAAGTTGGTTTGAAAGTTATAATTGTCATATAAAGGGCGTGTCAATTTCTCTGGCATTGCACTCTATTTAGTGACATTCTTGAAAATATATTTTTATTTTGATAATTGGCATTCACTGGATTTAGAGATTCAGTTTCTTGTTTTCAGAGCACTTGTTTTCTAACTATACCTTTTATATTTATTATGGTATTGGTAGACTTTGTGTCTACACAAATTTTAAACTTATGAAATTAGTATACAGTTAATAAATATATTTATGGGCAGGAAATCTATATCTTTCTGTTTTGCTTTTTATATCATTAATGAGCAACTTGTTTTGGTTATACTTAGCTTTGTTAATTTACTTGATCAAATAACCCTTAATTGCAGTAGAATTTGAAATTTTATTTGAGGGCCAGAACATTTTTGAAGAACTTTTAAACTATTATTCTGTTTCTTGAACTCAATTTTAAGAACAAATGAACAAATTTAGCCCGTGAAATACAGTGTCTGAACAGTGACAGTAAAATATTTTAAGAACAAATAAAGTTGACTATTTTATAAAATTTCACTACCTCCTAAATATCCAAGGAAATAAAATTAAACAGGAAGAACTTAATTAAACTTTATTTTACATTCCTAAATTGAGTGTTATACTGACATACTTTCATGTTACTGACTTTTACTTGAAATCTCATTACCTATTTTATAATACTGATTAACAATAGATCTGTTCTTAGGTTCCTCTCCATCTTGCAGATGATCTTTGTGAAGTTCTTTTTTATATTAAAACTTTTAGATGGAATAAAAAATTACCTTTATTAAATTAGATTTTATCTACTGATTAATAAAATTCTATAGTTATTCTGTTTTATTTGCCAGTAAGGCAAGCAGTGGATTATGTAATCTAATTCCCAAAGATTATTTCTTTTTAAAGATTTGGTTTTCTGATATTTACTGAGGGTAATATTAAACATAAATATTCAAATAAATTTGAATTTATTAGTAAATGACTTAATTGTGAGTAATCCGTAAAATGGATAGTATGCACTTGCGTGGGTGACAGTTAACTAAATATATGAATTATACACACAGCCTGATGGTATTGAGAAGAAAGCCTCCAATTTATCTTCTTCCTCTTAGAGGGAAATGTGAATCAAAATTTCTTGGCAATTGTGTGGGTGAAGGGAGAGAGGAAGGAACACTTCTAGAGGGATTCTTCTGTCTTTTATCACAAGGAAAAGTAAAATAGAAGATAAGGTGTGATGTTGGACCAACTGACTCTATCACATCCTCCCTGGGCTCTTGTTAGTAGACTCTCAATAAATGCTTAAAGAGAATTGGCACTTAACTGATACTTAATTTGCTTTGAGAGTGAAAGATAGGAGAAAGTAACTTTTATTGAGGGCCTACTAACTCTTAGCCTTCAGATAGCAAGTTACATAGTTGAAATTGAGGCCTGAACAAGTTAATTTGTCTTAGTTTCAGATAGGTATGTAGACAAGCTGGGATCTGAACTGAGCATTCAGTTTACACTGAAAGGCAGATTGAAATTACAAATAAATTTTCAAATAATGGTAGAGGAAATTTTTTTTTTTGGCAAGTGCTGCAAAGAGAAAACAATTACTGAAAATACTCAGGAAATCATGGATGAAAAGTTTAAAAAGTACTCTTTTGTTATGCCACAGTAGTAAAAAATATTTCAAAAACCAGATCATTATCGTCTCTTTGACATGTTAGGTGCTATGAACATTTCTCCAATTCCTGAAGGTTTTAATTAATTCAACTTATTTTGTCACCAGATGTATTGAATTTTTTTTTTTTTGCCATAAATTGATTATAAACTAAGCAAGTTAAGGTACTTTCTTCCTTATTCAGTGCCAGAGTGAATATAGTGAGTAATAAATATTTCTGGAAACCTTTTGATATGTTGATTAAGATAGACTTGAAATTATTTCACACTACAATGGGGTTAATAGTCATTTCATCAGGATATCATGAGTATAAAATGAGAGAATGAACATAAAATGTTTAGTACTATACCTAGCTCATAGATAGGCTTAAAGAGATAGAGGCTATTAATATTTCTCTCTTGTGAAATCCTCTGAGGATTTAGGAGGGACATAGGGATAATCTAATCTGTAGGTAGCTTATAGTCTGTGTCCCATAATAAACTTTAGAAATGTTATAATTCTTAAATTCCGTTATTTAACTAGAAAAGCTGAATGCTTCTGGTGAAGCACAGTAATATGCAAAACAACTACATTTTCTCTATGGCAGAGGTTCTCAGAGATTTGGTTCCTACACAAGACATTTGGCAATGTCAGGAGATATTTTTTTTTCCATTTTTTTTTTATTTTTTTTGAGACAGAGTCTAGCTCTGTAGCCCAGGCTAGAGTGCTGTGGTTTAGCCTAGTTCACAGCAATCTCAAACTCCTGGGCTCAGGCGATATTCCTGCTTCAGCCTCCTGAGTAATCGGGACTGTAGGTGTGCACCACCGCCTGACTAATTTTTTATGATTTTTCATAGAGGCAGGTGTTGGTCTTGCTCAGGCTGGTCTCCAACTCCTGACCTCAGGTGATCGTCCCTCCTCAGCCTCCCAGAGTGGTTAGAGGAGATATTTTTGATTGTATTGATTGGGGTAAGATGCTGGCATAAAGATTAGAGATGCTGCTGAACATCCTACAATGCACAATATAGCTCCAACAACAAAGAATTACCTGGTTTAAAATATCAGTAGTGGCTAGATTGAGAACTGAGAATCCCTGCTCTACCCTTACTTTGGGACTCTTAGTGGATACTTTATGTCTGTAATGCTGATACAAATGGCAAAAAAGTATTTAATGATCCTCAAATGATTTTTGAGTAACTACCATGGGCCAGGCGCTGTAATAGGTGTAGAAGAGGCAATCTTAGCAGAAGAAAGGGTAATTTGCCTCATTGTTTTATAAAATACATGCTAATCTCTCTTACTTTAGAGAAATTAAAATTTAATTGTTTTAGGAAAAAACAATCCTTATCTCTTGGTCTTGGTATAGAATTTACATAATATATTTCTATTGGTAGTTTTTTTTAAGTATAGTACATTTTAACAATTCTTGCTATTAATTGGAATATTTAAAAATTTTCCTTTTATTTTTATCAATGTATAAAAAGTCATGCAAGGCCTAAATATTAGGAATTGCATTTTGCTGCTTATAGAGACCTGGCTTACATTTATTTCTCATATAAACAGTCTTGATAGATAGTGTAGGGATGGTGTAGTGGCCTTATCATCATTGTACAATCATTTGCTCTTTCTTTCTTATCAGTCATCCTTATCTTCTCATCCATCTTGATCCAGGATAGTTGCTGAACTTCCAGCCATCATATCTGACTTCCAGGTGGCAGGAACTGGATGTCTTTGTGGAGGAAGCCCAAAACAACTTGCCCTAAATTCTACTCAGTGACTTCAATTTTTTTAGCTATCCCCATCTGAAAAAATGTTAAGAATTTTTTTTTTTTAAGTTTTGTTTTTTCTTGGTCAACACATGCCTAGGATTTCTTTTAGTAAGGAAGGAAGAAAACAAGAATGGGTATTATAGAAGCAACTAGCTAGTTTTTTGGCGGTTGAGGGCACAACTTATATTAATCATAAAAACTAACAGTCATGCTCTGTCGCTTTCCTTTCCTACTTATTCTCCAGAGACAATCACTTGCAACTCTTTTAGATATTTAACTCCATGTTTATAAATAATTTTTTCCCTAGTTGTAGATGTGATCAGTTGTCCTAGTTGAGAGAGAAGATACGGACTGTGTCACCCATCTCACTGTGTGCGCTTTGATTTTACCCTGTTTTCTCTATGCCTTCTTCCCTCTACTTCCCCTTCCCTCTTTGTGTCTAAGTATCTTATAGTTCAGTCTTTCCATAGAATTAGAAATTAATTTCCATTATTTTGGTATGAGAGGGGATCTGAGGGAGATTTTCAACTGGTCCTTTCCTTCCCTTCCCCTTCTCCTTCCCCTTCCCCTTTCCCTTTCCCTTTCCTTCTCTTCCTCCCTCTTTCTCTTTCTGTCTTTCTCTCTCTCTCTCCCCCCCTGCCCCCCTTCCTTCCTTCCATTCCCTTCTTTCCTTTCTTTTTTGTCTGTCTTGACAGAGTCTCACTCTGTTGCCCCAGGTAGAGTGCAGTGGTGTCATCATAGCTCCCTGGGCTCAAGTGATCCTCCTACCCCAGTCTCCTGAGTAGCAGGGACTACAGGGCCGGGATAGGACGCCTGGCTGATTTTTCTATTTTTAGTAAAGATGGGGTCTCCCTCTGTCTCAGGTTGGTCTCAAACTCCTGAGCTCCCCCTCAGCCTCCCAGAGTGCTAGAATTACAGACATGAGCCACTGCACCCAGCCTCAAACAATCTTTCTGTTTTTGACTCTTTTTTTTTTTTTTTTTTGAGACAGAGTCTCACTTTGTTGCCTGGGCTAGGAGTGCCGTGGCGTCATCCTAGCTCACAGCAACCTCAAACTCCTGGGCTCAAGCGATCCTACTGCCTCAGCCTCCCGAGTAGCTGGGACTACAGGCATGTGCCACCATGCCCGGCTAGTTTTTTTTTCTATATATTTTTAGTTGTCCAGTTAATTTCTTTCTATTTTTAGTAGAGACGGGGTCTCGCTGTTGCTTAGGCTGGTTTCGAACTCCAGAGCTCAAACGATCCGCCCGCCTCGGCCTCCCAGAGAGCTAGGATTACAGGCGTGAGCCACCGCGCCAGGCCCCGGCCCTGTTTTTGACTCTTTTTACTTCCACTTTTAGAGGTATATGGCGCCTCAAGTTTCTGAGATTTTCTAGGGTTCTGAGACTGATTCAAGCACACGTCAGCTTGTTCCTGAACTCCCTCCACTGATGGCTTGGATTTAAGGTTCTCAGGTCTGTTAAGTCAGTTACTACTCATTCATCTAATTTCCAACTACACAAATGTAGACATCTCTCCTTTCTCATTCCTTTTTGCCTTGTGGGTTTAGGTTTGTTTTTTTTGGGGGGGGGGTTTAGGTTTTTAAAACAAATTTATTTTTACTGTTATTTTAATGGAGTTTTCAAGTGGGATCAGAAGTAAATGTGTGTTCATTCTGCCACATTTAACTAGAAGTCTCAAATTAGTTTTCCAGTTCAATAAAGAATAGATATGGAAGATGCTGAAAAGGAAAGTATTGAAAATAATTCATAGAGACTTACTTACTTTTGAAAAAGAGTATGTTACTTTCTGATTTATTCTGTATTGAATATTAAGAGCTAGAAATAATTTCATTGTATTAATTTACTCTGTGTTCCTTTTGACAAACTATATTTATACATTGCAAGTTAAAATTTTTAGTTTTTTAAAAAATGGTTTTCAAAATCTGGCACATTTGGGACATTTCCAGTGTCCATGAAAGGTGAAATCATGAAAAGACATTAACTTATTATATTAATAATTAGGAAAAACAAACAAAATGAACCTTAGATCTTGAGGGCTGTATTTGGGGAGCTAAATGCTTTTTTTGTTGTTGTTGTTGTTTAGTGCTTTTTTAGGTTGACTTTCAGAGTTGATTTGCACTAATTGTTCATAATGACATTGTTTGTAATGAATCATGGAAACAAGCTCAATGACCAGTGTTAGGGGAGTTGATACATATAATGGAATCCTATGTCCCTTACCCCCAAACAATCATCTTTTTAAAGAATATTTATTTATATAGGAAACTGTTTATAGTATAATAACCAACTGAAAAGACACTGGAGACAGTTGATTTCACTTTTGTAAATAAAAGAGACTGAAAAGAAATATACCAAATTGTTAGTGATGGATGACTTCTTAGTGGTATGTTTGAGGCTGAATTTTGTTTTTTTCTTTACACTTGTTTTTTAGATTTTAAAAAATCAAACATACTACCTTTATAATCAAAGAAAAAATAAAGTATAAAAATATAAATTTTATTTTTTCTTTCCCTACCCCACAGATTGTTTATTTTCTACAAATAAATGCAAGATTATCCTTGATGATGATGAAATTTTAATTCTTTCTTTCCCAATATATATGAGATGATTTTTTTTAAAAAATGAATTGGCTGAGTGAACTTACAAAGGTCATTTTAGGTTGACCAGTGAGATCTTAAGCTTCAGTAACTTTTCATACACAGTCTTTGATTAAATACATGACTATTATTACTTTCTAAATAACTACTTATTACATTGCTTAAAAAAAACTATCTCAATTTTAGCTTTGTAGGTAAAATGGTAGGAGAAAATATTTTTAAATGGAGTTCACTGCTTCTAAGTTCTTTAATGATACCATCATTTTGCAGTTCTGCCAAACAGAAGTAAGGCACCAGTTGTACTGTGATTGTTGGCACTGAATTTTTTGATTTTCCTGCCAAAATGTACTAAACTATACTTTAATTACAACAAAAACAAATAAGAGAACTTTAAATTAAAGAAATCTATTGTAAAATATGTGTCTGGTGGGGTAGTTGAAAAAATAAAATATCAATAACATCTAGTCAATTAAATGACATTTTAAATATATTAATATGTAATGTTAAGGATATTAGGGGATGGTGGGATGCTGGTGGCAAAAACTGAGAGATTGATTTGTGTAATGTGTTATATAAGATCATAAAAGTCCAGTTTGTTAACTCTGCACTGTCAACTCCCAAGCAGTAGTAAAAATGAAAATAACTGAAAGACTCTCCATCTAAGCAGTAGATTTTTATTGACGCTTGTCAGTTATATAAGGCACTGGAGATGTAGTGGTAAGCAAACAGGCATTGTCCCTGTTTTAGAAAAGGTATACAATACTATACATGGGGACTAATAGGAGGCTTGACTATTTTTTGGATTCTTGGGCAAGTTGAGCTCTGCTGAGATTCTTTGGTTTAGTCTGAACATGTTGAGTTTAAGGTACTTTTGCCTCGTCCAAGGAGAGATCTTAAAGATAGCTGGATTTACAGACACCAGAGTTCAGAAGGCAGGTCTGGTTATCATCTGTCAATGGTATTTGAAACAATATGTGCAAATAAGCTCATATAAGGAGAGAATGGAGACAAGGAAAAGAAGAGGACTTAAGCCTAAAGTGTGATTAAGTGGCCCAGTAGGAAAGGAGAGTCTTCAAATGAATTCTGAGAAGGGTTAAAGAAGTTGGAGAAAACCAGAAAACTATGGTGTCACAGAACGCAAGGTAAGAGAATGTTTCAGGATAAGGTCAATGACAACTGGCATAGCAAGTTGTTGAGATCCAATCATTGAATTAACATGGAGTCTTAGGTGACTCTAAACAGAGCAGTTTTGATGTAGTGATGAGATCAGGAGTTAGGCAGGAGTATTTTGAAAAGTGAGAGGTAAAGAAATAGTAAGTATATATTAATATAACCTATAAAGAAGAAGGAATGATAAGGGTGGTAATTGAAGGGATTGTGAATTCAAGGAAGGATTATTTTTAAAAATTGATGAGAATGGATATGTTTAACAGCTGATGAGAATTATGCATTTGAAAGGAAGAGTGTAAATCTACAAAAGAAAGAAAAGATAATCCATAGTATAAGATTCCTGAAGGGAAGGAAGGACAGGATTCAAAGCACAAGTGGAGGGGGATTACTTTATATAGGAGCTTTTTGGTAGGAGGAAGGTTTATCTGTTGAGACTACATGGAGGTTTAAGGAGAATGGAATTCTAAAATGGTAGTTGCCTAGAGAGGTGGATTGAATTTACCTACAGAACTATTTGCATTTGCTGATTATGAATGTAGAATGACCACTAGTCTATACCTTTGTTTATTAGTGCTTATCTTTCTAGGTGAAGGCATGGAGTACATGAATAAATTACACGCATTTGGGATTGGGTGTAGACTATGATTGATCAGTTAACTGACTTTGAGAAAGAAGGACACAGGTTCATTTTCTGACTCCATTTACAAAACAGTATAGAGAAGTGAAGGGTGAAAATACAGAAGGAAGAGAAGCGGTTATATCAATAGATATTAATAGACAGGTGCACAGCATTGCCGTGTGTGCTATAAAAATATCTATATATATATAGATAACGTCCTAATAAAACATATGTACCCAGTTTATTATATGTATTTTGTAGAAATATTTTGTAGATTAGACGGACATTAACCAGTATGTTTTGGTTACTCTAAAGTTGAAATATTCTAAATATTACTCAAGTCTTGCCAATGATTAAGTGTGTGTTATATGTTTTAATATCTGGAACATTTTATTGGAATGTTCTATATATGGATCTATGTACTTAACTCATATTTTTAGTGGTTTTCATGTATCAGGAACTGTGATAAGCCCTTTACGTGTTTTATCTCATTTAATCCACTACCTTACAGGGTACGTACTATTATTCTCATTTTACACATCAAGAAACTAAAATCAGGATAGATTAAATGGCTTGACTAAGTCATGTAGGTAGTATGTGACAATCAGACTGGAACCTGTCCAGTCTGACTATCAAGAGCCAGCCTGCGCACTTAACCAGTATGATATACATATACATTGTATTGTATCAATGAATATGCATTTGGTATCTATTGTAGCATCTGTGCATATATACTACAGCATACTAAAATAGTTTTGAGTAGAAGTAGTGGAATGGACATTGATTAAAAAAAGATTCAAAGAGCAGAAACAAAAGATGTTCATAAATGTGAAAGAGAGAAAAAGAAAAAAAAATCAAGTTTAAGCTATCAAAAGTTTCCCATTAGAAGTGGGAAAGAAGAGTGGGAAAATTCTCCGCTCTTATTCACAACCCCTGCCCCAGCCCACCTGAATGAGATACACTTAGGTAAGTAGCAGTGGCTCTCAAAATACGAAATTATGATGATTACAAGCCAGTAGAAGTTCTTTTATGTTTATTATCTTGTGTTTTGAAGGTAGGAGGGTGTGGATATGTTTTAAGTGTTTATCTTAAATAATTAAATTTGAAGTTTCTATCTCTCCATATTATTTAGTGTTAACCTTGAATATTTGGAAATCCTACCAGTCCTAAATACAATGGATATGCATTTTGAGCCTTGATCTGCCATTTTACCATCATTTTAAAACTCTTGCCAAAGATTTCTCAGATTGTAGAATTTATTAGAAAAGTCTAAAGTGTATATAATTATGTTCCATGCTCATGAGGATTTGGTGAAATGGATATCTCATTTTCAGTTGATGGGAGTAAAAATCACCACAGCTATTTTGGATAACAGTTCATCAAGGTATATTAGAAACCTTAAGAATAATTTGTACCTTTTGACTTAGTCATTTTCTTTATAACATTCATTTGTGAGGAAATGTAAATTTGCACATTAAGCTGTTTATTATAGCATTAATTATAATTAACGAAACAAATGAATTAACAAGGGAAAGCAACCAGAACATCTAAAATAGCTTCATATCTTTTCATCTCTCATATACTATTATTTATCCATAAAATGATATTTTCAGTGGCTATGTAATGACCTAGGAAAATATAATTACAACTAAAAAAATCAGGTGAAAAAATTTGTTTGTAGAAGGGATTATATAATTTGGATAAAGATTGTCCATTCCCACTGTACTTACATCTGGATTTTAGAGGGGGAGAGAGTGCTTCAAAGAAAAATCAAATGAGCTATTTCACTAGAAACAGGATCTCTTGATGATCATCCATAGAGCCATTTGTATAATACAGGAAGTCTACAAACCCTCTGAAATGATTTATAAAAAGCTGTATTTGTGTTTTATTGATAAGCAGGTCCAAAGGTTTTTTTTTAAAAATCAGATTCTCTTAATAATTTCAAAACTTGCCAAACAAAGACAACCCAATAATAATCCAAACACACCAAGAAGTTATGAACCTTTACTGTAAACCATTGTGGCACAAGTAAAACTGCATGTTTTTTGCAAATAAACTTTATTGGAGTTTGCCCATTTATTTCTGTATTTTCTGTGATTGCTTTCTTGATAGAACAGCAGAGTTGAATAGCTGGGATAGAGAATGTATGGCCCATAAGCTACTTTCTGGTTCTTTAAGAAAAAGTATGTCAGTCCCTGTCCTAGATTCTCATTTATTCTTTGCAACAACCCTATGAGATAAGTACTATTTTTATCTTTATTTTATGAATGATGCAGCTGAGACTCAGAGAGATTAAGCAAGTACCCCCAAGACACACAGCTAAAAAAGGAAAATATATCAAGATGTTAATAGTGGTTATATGTGGGCAGTGCAATGATGGGGGATTTTTTTTTCTCATAAATTATCCAAATTTACTATAGTGAATGTACATAATATAATCAGGGAGGTGGGGAAGGTATAAAAACTTACATAGAACAGAGTTGTGAGAATATTAAAACTCATTCATCTTTTTAAAATTTATTACCTTGATTTCCTACATTTCATCTTGTGTTTATAAACTTAACAATTTTGCTATCCTTGGCACCTATTATGTAGCCCCTTCTTAACACTTGATTTTATGAAAAAAATATTCTGTTATCTTTAGGTTCTTAAAAACTTCTATATTAACTGAAGCCATTTTCTTTTACTTTAATTTTTGAGATTCTTTGTCTTCTCTTTTATATTTTGAAGTTAACTTCAACAGCTATTAAGTGTTCATAACTTAATAAGTGCTCATAAAATACTGTATATATGTCTGTCAGACAGTACCTAAATTAAATTTTTAATATCAATCAATTGAATTATCCTTAATTATCCTAAGCATAGATCTTGATATATAAAGTACAGTAAAAGTGTTGTAGATGGTATTCCTTCAAGAAAAAAATTATTTACTATGTGAAAAGTATCATCTTAGTGATTACAGGGGATTTAAAGAGGTAAAGGACACAACCCCTGCCCTCAAGGAAATGAATCATCTACTAAGGGAGAAAAGGTGTATCTGACTGCTACTTCCATTGTTATGACCCTGATCCAAAACATAGTCATCTTTCCCCTAGATTATTTTATTTCCTTGCTTCCAATTTACAGTTTATTCTCTACACAGCAGCCAAAAATGATCCTTTTAAAGATGTAAGCGAGATCTCTTCCAAACCTTCCATGCTTTTCTATCTCAGAGTCAAAGCTAAAATCCTTACAGTGGACTGCAGGGCTCCATGTTCCTGCCCCTGACTAGCTCTTTGACTTTGTCTTTTATTCTCTTTCCCTCTACTGCTTACCTTTACTTACACTAGCTTTTTTGCTGCTCCTTTTACTTGAGTAAGTATGCTGCTGCTTCTTGGCTTTTGTTTTGTAGGCCAGGAATACTTTTCATTTTAATATCTGTATGGTTAGCCCAAGGGCCCTTATCAAATATCCTCTTAGCAGAGAGATGGAGGCTTCCCTGAACACCTCATATAAAGTAGCATCCCATCTCTAGCATTCCCTTTTCCCCTTGTATTTTATTTTTTTCTAAGGTACTTAACACCATCTAATATATATTTATTTACCTATTTTCCCTCCACTAAAAATGAAAGCATTAGAGTACTTGGTATAGTAGAGCACTATAAGGTTTCAATAAATGAATATAAACCCTAAAACAGGGACACTGTGATTAGTGCCACCATTTTAATTCTTATGCAGATTCACACAGAGAGACTACTTCTATTAGAGATAATTGGGAAAATTTTAATGGATGAGACAACATTCAGCTTGACTCTTAAAGAATTACCTATTGGGTACAACATACGCTATTCGAGTGACAAGTACACTAAAAACCCTGACTTCACCACTATACAATTCATCCATGTAAGAAAAAACCATTAGTACCCCCTAAATCTACTGAAATAATTAATTTTTTAAAAAAGAATTGTTAGTTAAAATGTAGGCATGAAAAAAGTAGTATGGGGAGGAGAATAAGTAGAGCAGATAATTTTTGAAAAGGTGGATGGCATGGTGTATTTATGAATGGGGGTAATAGTTAACTGACTAGAACTATGGTTCTTAAAGTGTGATTCCCCAGACCAGCAGTATGAACATCACCTGGAAACTATTAGCAATGCAAACTATTAACCCTACCCCACACCTACAGAATCTGAAACTCGGGGGGGTTCAGCAATCTATGTTTTTCACAAGCTTTCCAGATGATTCTGATGCGTACTGAAGTTTGAGAACCACTGGACTAGAACATTGACTCAGAAAAGTATAGGGAAGTATTAAGATTAGAAAAATGAGTTGGCACAGATCTTGATTCAGGGGTTTGAATTTTATGGGATGATAAGGGAGTTTAAGGGCAAAACAGTGCCATCATTAATCTTAAAATATTGTTTTAAGATAGACTAGAGGAGGTAAAGAATGAAAGCCTACACACAAAAAGGGAATTATTGGAGTATTTCAGAAAAAGGAATTGAAAGCCTACCTGTGTAATAGTAATGAAAATGGAGTGGTAGGAAGAGTTTCCAGAAATATCTTAGAAGTATTTAGCATCTTGTTAAATGTGGAGACAAAGCACCAAAGAATTCTATGAAATTGCATTGGGTTTTTAATCTAAATATCTGGGAATATGGTGGTAGTATTAACAATAAATGGTAAAAGGAACAATTAAGTACAGTTTTGGTTCTATTGGGTTTTCAGGGTTAGTGCATTCTTGAAAAAAAAGGGAAGAACAGAAATTGTTAATCAGTAGCCACAATGTACATTTTTATTAGTATTGAAAATACTCATCCCAATTTAAGAACAGTGGATTTTCAGGTAACTGATGATAAAGTTTATTGCAATATAGAACTCTTAATTTATTTTTTCCTTTTAGGAACACCCCAGTACTTAAGAGGATAATATAAGTCTTTTTAAATAAAGTCTGCTTCTGTGTTTGAGAGAGCTAATTAATCTATGATAGTTTTTTAGCTTAAAAAATTTTTTCAAGTTTTAATTTGGGGACATAAGCAGCTTTGGTACAGGGGACCAAATGTCAACAAAAATACTAATGTATCAGATTTCTTCAAATGAATTGTCTCCCAGGATTGAGTTCACAAAGAGAAATTAAAATCTAGAGTCTAAAAAGGTTAAGATCCCAAATTCCTTTCCTAGAATATCGCTTAATCAGAGCCATTGGGTCTCTCTCTGCCTCTGTGGTTTAGAGCTGGGGATTTTTCAGGAACTGCAGCTCGAATTGTCTTCCTCTGATTGGTAGTGGTTTCTTTCACCCCTCTAAAAGAGAATTGTTTAACCTCTTTGTGGCTTACTTTTTTTAAGAGTCTGGAAGCCCAGTAGGGCAAATATTACTGCACCCAGCCCAATACTCATTAAATTTAGAAACACTAGTAATTCCCTGAATTTAGTACATAGTACACTCGACTCACGTTACCGTTGCCATTAGGATTTAGTGATATCAGAGGGAAGATGGATGCACAGAGAACAGGATGCACAGAAAACGGATTTCAACCTCAACAGGCTCACCAGGGTGCCAGGCAGTTGTGCCAAATGCCAGAGTCCATAACTTGTATTTAACGGGGAAAACTCATCAAGTGGTCAATTGTGACACTGTATTTTACCACATTTTTGGGAGGGCAAGAGCTCTTACTGTGTATATTCCCATTTCTTCCTTCCTGAAAGTATTACAGTATCTGAATTTCTTTTTGCAAAGTTTACAAATTTCCATGTATAATAGCCCCAGGCACCAGATATTAATTCATTTTTCCTACTTTAGATTTCTTTCATATTAAAAGCTTTTAATTTCTATTTCTTCTGTGTTTTCCTGGTACTCCTGTGCTGAAGTAATTGTGGCACAGCTTCTACAGCCTCTTGTAAAGAGTTTATCACTTTGTATTGTGAAAAGCTCCAAGCACAGTCATTGCCTCCATAGCCCCAGTGTTTGGCCATTGCATCTGGATCTCTCTATTCCCAAACTTGTGCCAAAACATTTTTAGTCTCGTGCTACCTGGGCTGTTGCTATTATTCCCCATGTAATTTTTAGACCTATTGAACTTAATCATAAAAGCACTCTTTTTGTGCCCCGTATTTGTATTACCCATCAACAGATACCTAAAATGAAGCTGCTTCTGATGTTTTTGAAGTTTGTGCTCTTAGGAGCCCAGTGAAGACAGTATCTCTTCTGCTACTTGCTCCTTTAGACCTTTTCTTTACTTAGCTTTGAATTGTTCTAGGCCTTGCTTAATTTGTTCTACTTGCTTGGCAGTGTAAACATTCCTTTTTGACACATTTCTTTCAGCAGTAGTAGAATATGTCATTTCAGATAAACATAGCTGTTTTTTGTATTTGTTTACATTATAGCCTGTTCTTAAGTTGGCCTCTCCTATCTTCCTTTTCCTTCCTTTTTGCTTTTTGCTCCTTCAGTTATCTCTTGTAGTACCTTATTTAATGTTAGAGATGAAAGTCAAGGAGTTTGGAGTTCATCAAAAAGCATTCAGTATCAAATAAATTTTGCCCACTCTAATCTCCCTGACCTAAGAAAATCTTATCAGCTCAACATCAAACTCAGATTAACCTCTTACTTTTTCTTTTCAGTCTTGCTTTTCCCATTCACTCCTGGAGACCTAACTTTGAGTTCCTAGAGCACTTTCCTTTATGGCACCATGCCGCAGCATACATAGCCATTTGTTGTAACTGTTAACTTGAAGTGCATCTGAAATGCTTCAAGTATTTTAAGGTAATGTCCCTGCTTTTTTATTTTCTCAAATTTGTACAGATTTTGTGTTACTTCGTTTAGCAATCTCAGTCTTCAAGGTGTGGCTTTTCACTTGCTGTTATTATGGACTTTATCTTTAAAGAGGTAGTTTCATTTCCAGTCTGGGTTAGTCTTGAGATTTCCATACAATAGTTCCCCCTTCTGTCCTTCAGGTACTTTTGGAGCTAGTACCAAAAGTTACTTTCTAATGAGTAACAACTATAATCCTTTTTTTCTTTCCTAATTCCATCTTTAAGAACAATTCTTGTACATAATCCTTTTTCGCATCTCTGTCTAGTCTTACCTCTAAGAGCGAACTCTTATTTCTAAGGAAGTCTCTCTCTTCTTCCATCTTAACCAGCGTGCCCTCCTTTTATTTTTTTTTTAATTCTCCCACTGTGTATTATCTGTTGTTTTTTTTTTTAATGCAAATTTAGTTTTTGAGACTGAGCAAACCTGGTCCTAGAGTTAGTGTTTGTTCACCCCTTGTTTTAATTTGATCTTCATGTACTTCTCCTTGTACATGTTATCTTGGGAGTTTCCTTGTCCATGTACTAGTTTTAATATTTATGAAGGAAGCATTTAATATATTACTCTTTCCTCTGATTTTAGAATAAAATGAAAAATTGACAGGGATCAAAATTTATCTACAGCCTTTAAAATGACTTACTACTTATAAGAAGAAAGTTGATTCTTTAAGGAGATAGCCACGCTGCCCACATGGAGGACCCTGACCTGCCTCATGTGTGGTGGATGTAGAAAACTCAAGGAGATGAGAACCAGACCTGTACATTAACTTTGGACAGGAGCTGATAGGTTCTCACTAGTATTGTTAATTTCACTTGTGTGGAGTAAGGGAATTTTGGGGAATGGTGAAAATTGTCCTCTCAGTGATATTTTTGGAGAGAGAATAAGTTCCTATTTTGCGAACAGGAATATAAAGGAAAAGAGAAAAATCTGTCCAGAATTTCATCATGTCCAGAATTTAGGAAGAGGACAAAAATAGAATGAAATAGAGAAGGAGAATTCTTAATGAGTTTTTGTTGTTTACCCTTCCCTACTCATCTCTCCTCCACTCACCAATATAGGCAGCTTGCTTTCTAATTCTTTGCACTGGCTTATAGAAAATGTTGGTGGCTACAGAAAAGAAAAAAAGTTGTGGACTTAATATTGTATGGGAAATCATCATTCCTTATTTAATTCATGAAATATTCATACAAAGAACTTCCATTTGAGGGAATGTCAGAAAAAATATACTGCTTCTGGGATAAGGATACCTTTTCAAAGTAACACCTAGAAAAGGTAAATGAAACGTGTTGTAATCAAGTGCAAACTAACAAGAATGTAGCTTACCAGAGTATTTTAAAATCTAAAGAAATCACAACTGATTTTAAATACTAATGTCAAATATCCTGATTTAAAGAATTATTTACAGTGTGTTTAATGAAAATTATCTCTCAAAGCCAAGGCTGGTTTTTAGTGTAGAAGTAATTCTGTATGATCTATAATATCTAACTGCACTGTATTCTCTCATGACTCACCAAAGCATCTTTATTTTGCATATATGTTGGCTTTTAGGTGAATATTAGGATTGTAAAACTGCTTCATAGGCTGAATTGCTTTTTGGAGTTCATTTGTATTTAATATGAAGCATGTTTAATATTCTAATTCCAGAATCCCTGTGTTAGCAAGTATACTACTATATATTTCAAACTGTTGTGTATATCTGATTGATTTCTGTGTTAAATTAGTTTAGTAGGGTTTTGATATATTTTCTTTCCTCTTGGATGGAATGAGTTCCTATAATAAAATTTCATTCCTTCCTGTGCAGGTTCATTATCTTCTATTAAATCAACTGATATAAATGAAGGGGATAGATATGCTTTGGGCAGAAAAATACAACTACTTCATTTCATTTTTATTTCTTTATCTATTTTTTTTGTAGATAGAATGGCTGGAAAAGATTTAGTAGATGGAAATTTGTTTTTGTGGAGTGTTTTTTTTTTTTTTTTTTTTTTTAAGGAAACAGGATCTCTTTTACCCAGGCTGTGCAGTGAGTATGTGCAGTGACACAATCATAGTTCACTGTAACATCAAACTCCTGGGCTCTACTTCATTTCATTTTTAAAATATCTTTTCTAACAAAGTGAATGATTTTCACATTAGGAACTAAATTTGGTTAAAAGAATTAAAGCCCAAAATAGGTAGGGAAAGCTGATAGGGATTTTTAAATAAGTTTAAATCTCTCAGGTAAATGACATCCCAGTACAGTGTGGGAGACAGGGAACACTTTGCATTGAACCACAGTAACGTTTGAAGAAACAGAGAACTGAAGAGATGTAGTCAATCTAGATATGGCCAAATATTCTGTTTTTAAAACAGGTGGGTTATGGGAATAGAAGACCACTAAACGTAGTATAATGTTGAGCAAAATTATTAAATAGTTTATTAAATAAATGGTTAGAAAATAATAAATAGTTAGAAAAGAGTATCTTCCTCTCTAGTCATCACTATGGGTTCATTAAATCAGATCATTCCAAATTCTTATTTCTACTTTTTTAATAATGAGATTATTGATAATAGATATAGGAGATGTTATAGACTCAGTATATATGGATTTCAGCATTTTTTTTAAAAAAAATTCTTGTATTCTTATAGACATGTGGAGAAATGGGGAGTCGATTAGTATTAGTAACTGATTGGACACTCTTGCCAAAAGGATATTGGTTATTGGTCCTAAGTATATAGCGGAAGGATCTGAACTTGGCCCTATTATGTGTTGTGCCTGTGTGAATTTTTTTGTATACAACTTTGATGATAAAATGAAAAACCTCCTCTTCAGATTTATAGGTAACCCAAACTGGGAGGCAAAGCTAATGTATTGGCTAGAAATGCAGTACTGAAGGTTTAGGCTGAAACTAAGAATGGGAAAAGTAAGAAGGATTAATGTATAGTTATAATGCAAAGAAATCAACTACAAAAAATTATAGGATGTAGGAAAACTGGCTTAATGTAGCAATCTATGTGAAAAAGATACAGCATTTTTGCTGACTCAAAATTAATAAAAGCTAAAGTAACTTCAAGCTGTATTAATATAATCATAAAGTCAAAAAGGGAGGCAATATTCCCATTGATTCTGACTGGAATTGCCTGGAGTCCATTTTGGGAACTATGTTTAAGATAAACATGGACAATTTGGAGTATGAACAGGATATACTAATGAGAACTGTGAAAATTTTGTAGACTACTGGGAAATAGTTGAAACGGTTGAAAGGATCCAGATATTTAATTTGGGAAGAGACTATAATAAAGATGTGATAGCTGCCTTATGATATTTAATGGACTGTTGCATGTTTTATTTACATAATTTTAGAAGTTCAAACTAGAACTGGTGGATAGGTGTTATAGTTTTTGCTTCATAATGAAGAATTTTCTAATAAATTGGTCTATAAAATTAAGTAATTGAGGTGGTGAATTGCTCATCAGTAGCAGTATTCACATTGGCTAACACTCTGGGAGTAATCTTGTAATGAGTATTTGTGCTCTGGTTGGTAGTTTGAACTAGATAATCTTCAAGATTCCTTTTAACAGTAAGATTCTATGGAAAAATTAAGATTAAGAGATGGTTACTCCATCTTCCAGTTTGAAAATATTTGGTCTTATTATATTCACAGAACCTATTAAAAACCTTAATGTTGTAGAAATATTAACATAAGGAGTACTGAGTTAAACCAACAGTAATCTTTATTAAGCCCTCAAAAGAACTGGGTTTTAGGCTGTTTGCTTCTACAGATTTTGTCCTTTGCAGATTCCAAACAACTTATAACTTAATTAGAATCCATTTTTAAAATATTTTGGTGTGGCTTTTTTGTTTTGTATTGAGACCGGGTCTCTCTCTTTTGCCCAGGCTCTAGTAATGATAGCTCTTATTTGTTATATGCCAGGAATTATCCTAGATTTTAATATATGTCCAATTTAGTTCTTTGGTAAGCCTGTGATTAAGGTGATATTAAATTCATTTTGCAGGAAACTTAGATTGAGAAGTTTAATAACTTTGCTAGGACTACACAGCTAATAAGTGACAGAGCTGGAATTCAAACCCAGGTCTGTCAGATTCCAAGGCCTATACTTGTTCCATGGTGGTGCCAATCTACCTGCTTTATTTTATTTTAAGAGTCCATCTGACTCTTAAAAAAAGAAAAATACCTACAGGCAAGGGTAAATCTTGAGGTGCAGTTGGGTAACAAAGTAGAAAAATTAAACATAGAAATGTGCTTATGTTATAAAATAGCATTCAGGAAATAAATAAGAACATTGAAATTTAAAGGAAAAGGTTAGAACAAAATAGTTTTGGTTTTAAATTTTTAAAAATTGAACTAATTTTAAACTTACAGAAAATAGTAGTTATCAAGAGCAAGAAGATAACATTGGTACAATAGTTAACTATAGACCTTATTTGAAATGTATCAGTTTTTCTACTGATGCTATTTTTTTTGTTACAGGATGTTATCCGTAGTTTCTTCTAGTCTGTAACAGTTCTTTAGTCTTTGCTTGTCATTCATGACCTTTACACTTGAGTACTGATGAGTTATTTTGTAGAATATCCCTGTTTGGGTTTGTCTGACGTTTTCTGCTCATTGGAAAGAGTTTATTCATTTTCAGCACCACTAAAATGACATTATGTCTTTCTCAGTGCATCATATCAAGAGTTTCATGACAATGC
Organism: Propithecus coquereli; assembly: GCF_000956105.1. Classification (NCBI taxonomy): domain Eukaryota; kingdom Metazoa; phylum Chordata; class Mammalia; order Primates; family Indriidae; genus Propithecus; species Propithecus coquereli. The sequence continues at coordinate 3,601,922 of NW_012146078.1, read as the reverse complement.
TATGTTTTGTTACTTACTGGTGAGATTGACCTTGATGGTTTGGCTAAAGTTTGTGTCTGTGGGGTTTCTCCACTCTAATGTTACTATCTTTATGTTTGTAGTTGATAAATCTCTTGGGGGAGATACTTTGAGACTACAAATCCTGCTTTGCTTCAGACTTTCACCCACTAATATTAGCATTGATCCATCTGTCTTACCTGCAACATTTATTACTGTGGTGTTTGCCTAATGGTGATTCTATATTTCCCTCTTTCTTACAATATTTGTTAATTGGAGTTTCACTGTGAGGAAGAGCTATCTCATCACTAACATTTATTTATTTATGTAGTTATTTATTTGTGTCAGTATAGACTTAGGTATTTTTAATTTATTGTATAGACTAAAGTTCAATGCTGTCATTTATTTTGTTGTTCAGATTGTTCCAGCGTTAGCCTTTAGGAGCTCCTTTAGGTTGGTCCTCCTGTTCTTATATCCCATCTTTTTTTCAGCATTTCTTTACTTTGTGGCACCACAAAATATTCTAGGCTCGTCTTGTATTTTTCCTGCCCCAGCCCTGGAATCTGCTGCTTCTTCAAGGAGCTTGGGTTCTTTTTATTGGAGAGTAGTTTTTAAAGACTGAGCTTTGGGTACTAAGTATGTTTATCGTTAGTGTGGAGTCATTACTTTTAGGTCCTCTCAGTGGACAGAGCTAGAAAATTTTTATATAATATAAAATATCTGCATTACAAATGAATAACAATCATACTGAAGGGGTTAGGGAAAAGACTAGCCTTATGCTTATTATAATAAAATATTTATTTTAAGTATTTGGAAAATTGGTGAATGTAATGCATAGATTATGTGTATTCAACAAATTCATACAGTCATGTGTATTATAGACATTCTTTGAAACTCCTAGAATCGTGGGTAATTGTGACACATCTTCTGGTTTGTTAATCAGATTTTAAAAGTGGCTGGATTGACTGTAAACACATGATGAAAATAATATTAGTGAACAGCTTGATCAATACCTATGAACTGTGAGGTGTTGGAACCTATGAACTGTGAGGTATTTGACATAGTGAAAGTTGGTAACAATGGGAGATTTCAGAGAGCAGAGTGACAGGGATTTGAATAGCCAGCTAATACAAATAAAGTCATGCTTGATACTGTGTAAATGATCCAGTCTATTAATTATTACCTGGGTTTAGATACCAAGATCATTGTTTGCTCAGTGGCAAACTACTGTTTGGTAGTCTTCATTGTTACATTACAAAAAGGACAGCTCAGGTAAGAAACAGTAAACCATGTTTTAATCACTTTAGATCAATTTAGATGATATTTTTCAGGTTCTTAAATGGCTACATTTATATTATTTTTATATATTTGTATGTTAGCTTAGGCAACCACAACAAAATGCCACAGACTGGCTGGCTCAAATAACAGAAATTTATTTTCTCACAGTTCTTAAGGTTAGAAGTCTTAGATCAAGTTGCCAGCATGGTTGGGTTCTGATTGAGGACTCTCTTCCGGGCTTGCAGAGCCTTTTTGCTGTGTGCTCACATCGACTTTCCTTGGTGCATGTGTGGAGAGAGGAAAAAGGGGAGAGAGAGAAATAAAGAGAAAAAGCACAAAAGATGGAGAGCCAAGGAAAGAGACCTTCGAAGGCCTCCTTATAAGGCCACCAATCCAACTGGAATAGGATTCTACCTTTATGACCTCGTTTAACCTTAAGTACTTCCTAAAAAGCCCTATCTCCAAATACAGTCACATTGACTTTTGAGAGGACACAGTCAGTCAGTCCTTAACAATTTAGATGTTGTATTTTAATGTTTCTAAATGATTAATATAATTTTAACTTAATAGGTTTACATTAACTCTACATTTTGACAGTTTTGACAGAAAATGAGTCTGTGTTCATTTTCACATTAATTTCTGTGGTAAATTAAGATATAATATATAGCATGTATACCATACCCTTTTAGAGCAGGGCAAATGCTCCTGTAAATGGGAGTGCTGAGAAAGTGCTGCCGGATCTTTAGAACAGTCCAGCACCTTTCTTTGGCAGTAGCTTTGCCCTCTCTTTAATTCCCCTTATATCATGGCATGCTTCTGGCATTGGCTGTAGCTTCTGTCAGCAGTATTCACAGAGTGTCTGTAAATACTCACTATGGTAATGTTTATTCCCTTCAAAATGAGAAAAGGGTTTCTACCAATCCCTAAAAGATTTCTGACCTTGATCCTGTGTTTCTTAGGCCATTTTCTTTAGGAATTTAGAACCGTAGTAAGGGTGGATTTTTAAGATCCAGGTAAGTACTATTCCTGTTTGTTTGCAGCACCTTCAGCATTATCCTGGCCACCCTTATGGTGATCTGTCAGAATACAAAAAAAGAAAAAGGAAAAATTGAAGATGTGTTTTTACTGCACTATGGCCTGTTAGAACGCATTCGGATTATGGTGTCATGGTATCAGCTCTCATTAGCTGAGTGCTTATGACAGCACTCTGGAGAAAAATTTCCAAGTAACAGGGCAATGTAATATAATTGTTTCATATATTTTAAGGAAAATATTTCAAAGAGAAATGTGTTACAATGAATTAGCAGTGCCTGGCAGGACATTTAACAGCATAAGAAGATATGTAAATTTAAGTTAATTTTGTTTATGTCCTGAGGGCATTGTGGCAAACCTATTGGAAGTGTTATCCACAAGGGCTTTTTATTGTGTTATGTTTGTGCTCAGCTAGACCAGGCAATGCACTGCTAGCTGAATCTTTTTTTTTGGTAAATAAATCATAACTTTTATTTAAAAAAAGTAGAGGATAAAGAAACTTTTACAAATGCCAATATCTACATGTTATCTGACAGTATGTTCCTTATTATTTCCAAAATTTCCGTTTTGCTGTGCTGTAGTATACACATTTGGCATGTGAGCTATTTACACTTAGAAACAGTGTATGAAAAAGTTGCAAAGTGACAGATGTAGCTGAATCTTGAGTGAATAAAGGAAACTGTAACGAGAACAGAATCTGAGAAAGTAGAAAGGTTCTCTCCCAAGGAGAGAAACCAGCCTATAAATAGGAATTGAATAAGGTTGCAAGTAGACATGGATTAGAACAAACTACATGAGACTGGGGGAAAAATGTGAAACTGTTAGATACCTATTTTTTATGTGGCACCAGAGTAGTGGCAGAGTGACCAGAAAAAGGCAATAAAACTGGTCAAAGACTCTGGTTAAGAGAAAATTTAAAGCAGGGAACCACTGTTTGTCTAACATTCCTCCTTTTTTGGCCTGTGGTGGTTTGGATAGGTCTGTCCTACTACTGAGTTAGTAGTAATTTTTACTTTCCAGCTAGGGAGAACTGCAAGATATAGAAGGGATACAAGTTCACAGAGATAATCCCTTGTAGCATTGTTTTTCATTTGTATGTGTTCCCAAAAACATTGGCGAGATATGTTAGGTACCTGGTATTGCCATTTGGAACTGTTAAGAACTGTGAAGAGTCTGAGATTTTATCCAAGTTAGTCTACCATAATTTCATGCATGCTTGCAGAAGACATGAAACTCCTGGGTCTGAGATGAAGGACTTTATTAATCATGTTAGAGCAGCAGCATGAATTTCATGTTCATCATGGTTCCTCTTGACCCTCAAGTCTCATACAGTTGATGTGAGTGGCCCAGGCGGATGCTACCTCTAGTAGGTTTTCATCACAACTGAGGAACCCCAAGTTTAAGGAGGTCTGATCTTTTATAATGATATGTTAAGCATATCTGCCTGACCTTTGTCCTGGAGGGAGACAGTGTCTTATTATTCTGGATAGTAAACAGGTTCACTGCTTTGGAGGGAGATGATATCTCTGTTTTTTTCAAGGCGGTTTTCTGTAAATGTCTTTGAAACGATGAAGTTAGTTAGGGCTTTTTGAAAACTTACAGTAATGTGAGAGACTCATGGAAAATTATCTCCCCAAAGGAAGTGATTAGTGTGAAAAGTCCTTTGGGCTCTTGAGTATTCTTGGCTTTTGTATTCTACTCTATGTTTCCCTGTTTTTATATTAGGAGTCAGCAAACTTTTTTTGTAAAGGGGCAAATATTAACTATTTTAGGCTTTGTAAGCCATATGATTTCTCTCACAACTACTGAACTTGATGGTTGTAGCAGGAAAGCAGCCATAAGCAATATATAAATGGATGAACCTGACCATGTCCCAAAAAAACTTTATTTATAAACACTGAAATTTGAAATTCATACAATTTTCATGTATCACCAAGTGATAGTCTTTCCAACCATTTGAAACTGTAAAATCCATTCTTTTCTAGTGACTGTACAAAAACAGGTGGCAGGCCAAATTTGGCCTGCAGGATTTTGTTAATATAATACATTGTTTTAATACAGCATTCTTGCATATTAGAGATCATAATTAACATTTTTATGGCAATTCGTAATTCTAAAATGTTTTCTTATAAATTACCCCAACTTAGCTACAGAGTAAACCTGTAAGATAAGCATTATTATCTCCATTTTATGGTAAGGAAACTAATGTATTGAGAAAGAAGATGATCTACTTAAATTCGTAATACCAGTTAAGTGACAGGGCCAAGATTGACTGTATTTTGGACTCTGTCGCCCATATGGTACAGGTTAAATATTCATAATTGGAGCATCTTGCTGTATCTTAATACTCATTTGTTTCCAGAATGCTCAGAGCCTTATAAATAATAATGATAATAACAATGAATGGTCATTTCTAATTTTCTTTATTACTATATTATATCTGGCTATTTTATAATATTTAATAATAGGTACCTTGACAAAAGCTAGATATGGGAGGTAAAGGGCATTTGTTAATAAGGTTTGGTAAAAATTTGGCATTGAGCAGTACAGTCATTCATATACTGTATTTTCCACATTTTCAAAGATAATAATTGATTTTATTTTCAGATGTGTACCATGAAAATGAACAGTACAGAATTTTCTTTCCTCCTAAGTCACCTCTGTTCATGCTGAACTAATATTTTAATTTATCTAGTAAGTTTTATCCAAATTTTAAAACTTGTGATGTTGAGCACATTTTCCATAGTAATGTTGGATTGCTTTCCTATCAGGTGGTTGAAGATTATGCTGGAAGATGGCAGGTCCCTTTGCCACAGCTTCAGGTTCTTCAGACTGCACTTTGTTGTTTTACATCAGCCAGTGCATCATTCCCAGACGAATGTGAGCACGTACAGTATGTTTTGAGTAGCCTTGCTGTGTAAGTACTCTTTACCTCTTATAAATGCATTATGTTTCTTGATATGTTTCGGAATTGGTTTTTGATTATTTCTTCTGAGGAAGAAACCTTTCCTAAAGTCTTCCTTCAAAAAGAAATTTTCATTTCTTCACTTAAATATTTAAGTTGAATTTTGAACATTTAACCACAATTTTACTTGTAGTTTTAGAGTTAAATGGAATTGTGATACACAGATTCTTCTGGTCACTACAAGCATTTTACTTTTCTTTTTAATTCTCCAGATTGCATTAGCAAGCTCTAATGGTAAATTCTAGAGTACAACAGTTTAGGCCATCATAGTGAGTGAGCAGAGGGACCTTAAATCAGGCCAGAAAGAGGTTAGTAAACTCCTGGTTTTTAAAAATGCTTGTAGACAACTTTGAATTAAAGATTATGAACTAAGCACTTAGATTTTTCCTTTTTGCCCTCCTAGGGGGCCCACTAAAATTATAGTAAAGAAGTAAAAGGAGAAATAAAGTGAAAAGAAAATAAAGGTTATCAGTGAATGAAAGATTTCCACAATTTTCTGGGGGACAGAAAGCAGATAGAGGAATGGTAATTGAAACACAACAGTGCAAGTCCCAACTTCATCTGTTATTTATTTATTTATGCCTCAAATTGCACTCACACCACAACAGTGGGTTGTAAAATCATTTATTACCATTACAAAATGCCTTTGAAAATATCAGAATACATCTCATAGAATAAGTGTTATTTTGTGAAACTCTTGATGTTTTATTTTTATGTATGTATATACTTGATTATTTGTAAAACATTTTTTGAAACCATAGGTAGCATCTGAAACAAAGTTATACTTTGTTTTATATAAAATAGGAGGAAGCCTGTCTGCCCTTCCGCCACTAAGAGGTATACCATTTGAACAAGCAAATATAAAATATAGAGTAGAAAATGAGATATTTTGGGAGAATGCAGATAAAGGAGTTAATTCAAATTTTTCTATTCATATCAATCACCAGGCCTTAGGGCCAGGTTGGGGTGGGGAAACAGTATTACAGCTTGAGCATCCCTCATCCAAAATTCCAAAATCTAAAATGCTCTAAACTCTTTGAGTACCAACATGATACTCAAAGGAAATGCTCACTGGAGCATTTTGGACATTGAATTTTTGGATTAGGGATGCTGAACCAGTAAGTATAAATGCAAATATTTCAAAATTTGAAAAAATCTGGAATCTAAAACACTTCTGGTCCCAAGCATTTCAGATAAGGGATACTCAGCCTACCTGACTTCCCTCCCACTTCCCCCAAAGAAATCAAATGATCCTGGAGCAATGACCTTTGCATTCTGGAACTTAAGCATTCCTCACTGACAGCTAGCTAATCACTTAATTGCCCTAAAGAAAAATTCATTGGTCAAGAAACTCCAGACTCATACTCACCAGGCTCCCAGTTACCTACTTATGGCCTCATTTTTGAGTATTAATGGGTATCCAAGAATCATCAGACATTTGAAAAATGCCTTCAACATGAAAAAAAACTATACTGAAAAAAATTCTGGAAGAAGTAGTGTTAATGTTGAAAACAACATTAAAAATATTTCAAAAATTAAAAAGATAATAGAAAATCTATAATTAGCAATTTTCAGAGAGATTTGAGAAGATATGCGTTACATTAAAACATCAGTGTCATGTTGTGTGAAAGGAATAATGAGATACCAAAAATGAGTGTGAAATTAAGAAAATATGGTTAAAAAAAGTTCTATAGGAAGGTTGTAAGGTGTAAAGTTCAAGAAATAATCTAGTATGTAAAACAAAACCAAAGAAAAATTTAAACAAAATAGTATATTATGCTTCTTTTAAAATTGGCTTGTATATATCTAAACTTTTAGGAGGGAAGAAGAATTTAGAATATAATATTTAGATTTGTAAGAGTGAGGCAGTTTTTTTTTTTTAAAAAAAAAAACTGTGATTTACTGGTCGGGCGTGGTGGCTCATGCCTGTAATCCTAATACTCTGGGAGGCTAAGGAGGAAGGATTGCTTGAGGTCAGGAGTTCAGACCAGTCTGAACAAGAGCGAGACCCCCTTTCTGCTAAAGATAGAAGAAATTAGCTGGGTGTAGTGGCATGCACCTGTAGTCCCAGCAACTTGGGAGGCTGAGGCAAGAGGATCACTTGAGCCCAGGAATTTGAGGTTGCTGTGAGCTAGGCTGATGCCATGGCACTCTACTGTGGGCAACAGAGCGAGACTCTTGTCTCCAAAAAA
>NW_012146078.1:3578644-3594408 GCF_000956105.1 Propithecus coquereli | reverse complement strand
CAATTTGAAAGCAGTCACTGTTTATTAACTGACCACATTACAAAAATAATCATGGTAGATACCCTAATTCATTCTTCCAATAAGCCTGTTGATTTGGTCTTCCCTGTTGCCAGCATCTCCACCATCTACAAAACAGTTTGTCTTTTTCTTCATTCCATCCCGTGGAGATGATAACTTGAAGGGCCATAGGAAGTTACTTGCTTCTTTGAAGCGCTTTTCAACAGTATAGATCTCATGAATCAGATCCTTCACGCAGATGATGCCATATTTACCAAGAGACGGAGCAATCAAAGAAAGCATTATCTATCAATGCAATTTGCTTATTGATTTTGCCATAACCACGCTTGTTATATTTATTTTGTTTTGCCTAAAGGAATATGGGAATGTATTAGGACTTTTTGATTATAACTGACAAACCTTACTCAAGATAGTTTAAACAACAACAAAAAAAAAGGGCAGAGTGATTTATTATATAATTAAATCACAGAATAGCAAGGACTGGAACTTGTTTTAGGATTTTCTGAACCTAGAGAATAAAATAGCATTTAGAATTATTCTCTTTCTTTCCAGCTTCCCTCTTTTTGGCTTCATTCTTTCATGGCTGCCGACAGTTCTAGGATTAAGCTTAGTTTATTAATCAAGGTGGGAGAAACTCCTTCCCCGCACTTCCAATCCTAAAAATATCTTGGGGAAAACCCAGAGCCCAGCCTACTTGGCTTCGGTTATGTGCCTACTTCTTGGATTAATCACTGTGTTGAGGAGAATGTGGTAAGACTTTGGGCCAGTCTGATGAAAAGCCCATCCCATAGCTAGGGGAAAGGTGAATGCAGTCATGCACTGTTTCAGACAATGATAGACTGCATTCTGATATGGTGGTCTTGTAAGATTATAATGGAGCTGAAAAATTCCTATCACCTAGTGATGTAGCTGTCATAATGTAATACAACACATTACTGGTGTTTGTGGTGATGCTGGTGTAAACAAATATACTGCCCTCCCAGTTTTCTAAAAATATAGCACATAGAATTATTCTGTACAGTACATAATACTTGATAATAAATGACTATGTTGCTGAAATATATATATATATATATACTATTTATCATTTTAGAGTGTACTTCTACTTATAAAAAAAGTTAACTGTAATACCGCTTTAGGTCCTTCAGAAGGTATTCCAGAAAAAGGCATTGTTACCATTAGAGACGACAGCTCCATGCCTGTCACTGCCCCTGCAGACCTTCCAGTGGAACAAGATGTGGAGGTGGAAGACAGTGATATTGATGATGCTGATCTTGTGTATGCCTAGGCTTATGTGTATGTTGGTATTTTAGTTTTTAACAAAAAAGCTAAAAAAGTAAAAAAAAATGTTTTAAAAATAGAAAATAACTTACAGAATAAAGCTATAAAGAAAGAATATATTTTTGTACAGATGTGCAATGTGTTTTAAGCTAAGTGTTATTACAAGAGTCAAAAGGCTAAAAAAAATTTAAAAGTTTATAAAGTAAAAACGTTACAATAAGCTAAGGTTAATTTATTATTGAAGAAAATAATTTTTTAAATAAACGTCGTATAGCCTAAGTGTACAGTGTTTATTTGTATTTACTTTAACAGAAGAGTTCACTGTATTTTCCATACCGGAAGAAAAAAGGGGAAATTACAACATTCTGGCTATATTAAAAGAGTAGTAAGTCTGTAACAGTATTTGATTTTACTTAAATAAGTATTTAACTAGAAAGTTCTTCTAACAATTATTCCATAATTATCTGTTTGTTTATTTTGTAAAGGTCTATGCTTGGTTCTAGGGATAAAATAGAAAATAAGATAAATAAGTCCTTGTTCTCAAAGACTTTACAGAGCTAAGAGTGTTTTTTCAAATGTTAGGGAAAGGAAGAGGCATGAAGAAAATTGTCTTAAATTGGCTAATTATAATTTTGTCTAACTTTACCTGGGTTGACTCTCCTTCTAAGCTGTATTTTCTAAAGAAATGAAGATTTTCCTGTGTGTGTGCGCGTGCTTGCTAAAATGGACCTCAAATTCATTCCTCTTTATAGATTAAGAAAACAGTCCCGAGAAGTTGGGGGACTGGTCTTTTTTTCTGTTCTCTTGTTTTAGATTGGTTAATTACAGACAGAATCCTAAATTTCATAGGTAGAACAAAGCCAAACACCCTGAACCTAAGTGGACCTTTGGGCAAAGAACATAGAATTTACCAGTTTTATGTAAAATAAAAACAAATTTTAGTGCTGCCTTACTAGCTTCCTTTTCCCCAATGGAAAGTAAATGTTCATAGATGACAGCATTCTAGGCAGAATTGAGTGATGGGAAAGCAGGTATTTGCCTGCCTGCCATTAGGTCCTCAAGGATCACTTGGAGGAGGGAACTAGTTCAGATAGTAGCATTTAGTATGTGCGGTGGCAAAGTTGCCTAAGAGAGAACCAAAGGAGGTCTTTTCTTTCATGGAGCTAAGTTGGTACAATCAGCCTCTTATTTAGAGTGGCTTGATATTCTTAGGCTGGGCCACATATGTAATGGTAGATCACTGATCCATTCTGATTATTTTGCTAAATTCCACTGTCTTTCAAACAGCATTTGTGCCTAGCCTAACTTCAATCTCTACCATGTATAACAACCAAGTTTTATTTGGTTGCATTTTGTAATTTAAGTTTAGGCTTCAACTAATTTAAGAAATGGCCTGGAAATCAAAGAAAGAAAAGCTAATTATAAAGGTACACTTGTTTTTTTTTTTTTTTAGGGGGGGTCAGGTCCCACAAAAGGTCTTATAGGGCCCAACTGGTATCCTTTCTCTATGACATATAGCACTCTTCTTGCTTCTTGACTCTTTAATTATATTGACCAACACTTATTTATAACACTTTATCCAATTTTTTATCTATTTTCTTTACTAATCATTTGTGGCAGGTGACCTCATTTATTTTAGAGAAAAATTTAAGCTGTCTAGTCTTCCTTTTCTTTGTCTTCGCTCTCTCTGAGGAAGAGATATTCTTCCTTTTTGAGGCAGATGGTAGTCTTAATTCTATTCCCTTACTAAATTCCATCAACATTGTTTTGTTCTTCACCATTACATTAGATGTTTTGTTTACAGGATTTGTTGTAGCTAAAGTCAATGTTAGACAACCCTGAGTGCAACCCTGAGTGTTAGACAACCCTGAGTGTTTATATTGGCCATGGTTAGAAACTCAGCATTTCTTTTGGTGCTAGTTCTGACTAGCATCTTTTTCCCTATAGTTTCGTCTTTGTTGCTCCTTATATTGACTTTGGAGAAAACTGGTTGAGACTGTAGTCATTTCATGGGCAAACAGATATAGGGATTATTAACTGGTGCATTCGCGTTGTTGACGATGGAAAGGGATCAAGTGAGAGAAACCCTATTCCCACCCACGTTAGTATATATCAAATTCTAGAAGGATGTACATTTGTAGTTTTGAAAAATGGTATTTATTGTTTTCCTAATGTAACTAAAGGAAAGAAAGCTTGATAATTCTCTTGGTCAGTGTGGATGCTTTTAGTGTACAAAAGCAATAGACTTGAAGCGACTGCAATCAGGAAAATCAACTATTCTTTAGAAGATATATATAGTCATTATGAAGGATATAAATACATGTTCGAATTTTTCTCATATTAAAATAGCTTAATGTTGTGCTAAGTAAGATCACTGAAAAACTACAGATTGAACCTTTTAACTTTCACTTCCTTCCCACTAATTTTTGGTTTATAAAACTAACCATAACATTGTACTGTCAGCTTTCACTGTGGAATGAAGATTACGGAAAGAAACTGTGAAATGCTTCTGTAATTGTTATAAAGTTGACAAATTTTCTTCATTGGTTTCCTATATAGAAATCTTGTAAAAAATTCTCCCAGGGGCTGGGCATGGTGTCTCACACCTGTAATCCTAGCACTCTGGGAGGCTGAGGCGGGCAGATCGTTTGAGCTCAGGAGTTTGAGACCAGCCTGAGCAAGAGTGAGACCCCGTCTCTACTAAAAAAATAGAAAGAAATTAACTGGGCAACTAAAAATATATATTTAAAAAATTAGCCGGACATGATGGCGCATGCCTGTAGTCTCAGCTACTCGGGAGGCTGAGGCAGTAGGATTGCTTGAGCCCAGGAGTTTGAGGTTGCTGTGAGCTAGGCTGACGCCACAGCACTCTAGCCTGGGCAACACAGTGAGACTCTGTTTCAAAAAAAAAAAAAGAAAAAAATTCTCCCAGGATCATGGCACTGAATTTATATATTTTTTAATATTTAATTTATTGATTGATGCCTATTGGCTATAGTTTTCTTTTTTATTTTTTTTAATTTCAAAATATTAAGGGGGTACAGATGTTTTCGTTACATGGATAGTTTTTATAATGCTTTAGTCGGCTATAGGTGTGTCTAACACCTGAATAGTGTTCATTGCACCTGTTAGGTAGGTTTTTTTTTACCCCTCTTCTCCCCCCTTCTTGATTTCCAGTGATGTTCATTTCTCTCTATGCCCATGTGAGCCCATCAGTTAGTTCCAAATTATTAGAGAGTACATGTGGTGTTTGTTTTTCTATTTTTGAGATACTTCACTTAGGATAATGGTCTCCAGTTCCATCCAAATTGCTATAAAGGACATTAATTAATTCCTTTTTATGGCTGAGTAGTACTGCATGGTATACATATACCAGATTTTGTTAATCCACTCATGAATTGATGGGCACTTGGGTTCATTCCACATCTTTGCAATTGTGAATTATGCGGCAATAAACATTCAAGTGCAGGTGTCTTTTTGATAAAATGACTTCTTTTCCTTTGGGTAAGTACCCAGTAGTGGGATTGCTGGCTTGAGTGGTGGGTCTACTTTTAGTTCTTTGAGAAGTCTACATATGGTTTCCTATAGAGGTTGTACTAATTTGTAGTCCTACCAACAGTATATAAGCATTCCTTTCTCTCTGCATCCATGCCAGCATCTATTGTTTTTAGATTTTTTAATAAGAGCCATTCTGATAAGGTTAAGGTGATGTCTCGTTGTGGTTTTAATTTGCATTTCCCTTATGATTAGTGATGTTGAGCATTTTTTCATATGTTTGTTGGCCGTTTCCCTGTCTTCTTTGGAAAAGCTTCTTTTCATGTCTTCTGCCCACTTTTTAATAAGGTTTGTTTTTTCTTGGTGATTTGACTTTTTTTGTAGATTCTGGATATTAGCCCTTTATTGGATGCATAGTTTGCAAATATTTTCTCCCATTCTATAGGTTGTCCACTTGCTGTGTTGATTATTTCCTTTGCTTTTCAGAAGCTTTTTAATTTACTCAAGTCCCACTTATTTATTTTTGTTGTTGCTATAATTGCCTTTGGGGCCTTAGTCAGTCATGAACTCTTTGTATTGGCTATAGTTTTCTTAAGCCATGATATCTTGAAAAGGTTTTTCCTTTTAGCTTTGGAATTGAGATATGAAATAATTTCCTCTTTGTCCTTACGGAATAATCTTCAATAGACTTGCTTGTTTTCTTTTTCATTTTCTTTTTGATTAAGATATATTTCAGTCAGTATCCAATTAAGGAAATGTAAACAATACTAGATAATTCAGTAGAAGGAATTTAATTCACAGAAGCCCTTTTAAAGGTGTTAGAAGATCTAAGAGGCTAGACAGGAGATAGTGAACCCAGATGTTAGTGACTGTAGCAAATTGCTGTTAGCTCTCAAAATGGAAGGACAAAGGAAGAAGGAGTTATTACTAGAGTTTAGAGACCAGAGATGGTTGATGAGGGGAAGAAGCTAATTTGTATGAGAGAGGACTTCTGAAGAGATACAACTACTGCTTTGGAGAATCCTGGAACAGAGGGGCAAGACAGAAAGATCCTCATTTCTTCCTTCCTCCTGATTTCCAATTTTCCACCATTGCCTCCCTTCAGCCAAACCTACCCAGAAGCCAGAGACCTTTTTTTTTGAACAATATTTCCATTGATTATTGATATTTTAGGTTGACAGCATCGTTTTTCTTTCAGTACCTTAAAGAACTGCATCCACTGTCTCTGGCTTGCATTTTCTCTGATGAAAAGTCTGTTGTCATCCTTATCTGTTTCCCTGTATATAATGTACCCTTTTAGGAGGCTGCTTTTTATGATTTTCACTTTATCACTTTTTATTTAAATTTTGAGTAGGTGATACATGTTCATGGGTCAAAATTCAAAAAGGATGATGAGTATACAATGAGATATCCTTGCCATATACATCTCCCTGCCTAGTTTCCATTTCTATAGCCATCCAATGTACTTATTTTCTTGAGTTTCCTTCCAGTGATATGTTATACAAGAAAAAAATTTCATATTCCCTTTTTTGTTATTTTGGACAAATGCTAGTATACTCTATATACTGTTTTATACCTCCTTTTTTCACTTGGATAACTTTTCCCATCAGCACAGAAAGAGCTTCATCAGTCATTAAATTGGCTTTAGGGTATTTCACTCTTCTGGATATATCAAAATTTAATTAACCAGTCCCCTATTAATGAGTATTTAGTTTTTGTTCCAGTCTTTTGCTGTTATCAACAGCAAATTTATATTTAATATAAACACACTAATTTAATATAAACACACTAATTTAATAAATTAGTGTGTATGAGTGGCATTTGGAATATATACAAGGATATTTTTATATCCTAGATGTATCCTAAGAGTAGAATTGCTAGAGTGAGATTTTTCATTTTGGTAGATATTGCCAAATTTCCCCTGTATAGATTGAACCAGTTTTACATTCTTGACAGCATTGTAAGAATACCGGTTTCCCCACACCTTTGTCAATACAGAGTTTTTAAAAAAAAAAAAAAAAAAATCTTTATATAGCCATTTTCAAATATATACAAAAGTAGAAAGAATAATATAATGAACCACCTATCACGCTGCTTCAACAATTATGAATATATTGTCAATCTTGTTTTAGCTATACCTTCCCACTCCTTATCCATTATTAATCTTTTTTATTCAGAGCTTTAGTAAAAAGTATAATTTCCATATAATTAAGTTCACCCATTGTAAGTATATAATTCAGTGAATTTTAGTAAATTTATAGAATTGTGCATCCATCACTACAATACAGTTTTACAACATTTTCATTACCCTACAATGTTCCCTCATGTCTACTTGCAGTCAGTCCCCAGTACCTACCCAGCCCTAGGCAACCACTCTTCTGCTTTCTTTCTAGAGTTGATATTTCTAGACATATAAACACTATCACACAATATGTAGTTTTTTACACACTTTGACTTAGAACAAGTGAAACTGTCATGTAAAATAATCTGTTATATGACTGCTTTCACTTAGAATAATGTTTTTGAGGTTCACCTGTGTTGTAGCATTTATTAGTAGCTCATTCCTTTTTGTGCTGAATAGTATATCATTGTATGGATATATTAATTTTGTTTATGCATTCAGCAACTGATGGCCATTTTGATTATTTCCAGGTTTTTTTGGCTATGATGAACATTTGTGTACATGTCTTGTGTGGACAAATCTTTATGTTTTTCTTGGGTAGATAAGTAGGCATGGAATTGCTAGATGTATGATAAGCTTATGTTTAACATTTTATAAAACAGCTAAGCTGTGTCCAAAGTGGCTGTGCCATTTTAAATTCTAACCAACTGCCTACAGGGGTTCATGTCTCTCTACATTTTCACTAACACTTGTTATTATTTATCTTTTCCATAATGATCATTCTAATGGTAGTTTTAGTTTTGTTTTGCATTTCCTCAATGCTGTTGTTGGTAAGCATCTTTTCATGTGCTTATTTGCTATTATAGATCTTCTTCAAAATGTCTATATAAATTTTTTTGTCCATTTTTAAACTGGATTATTTGCCTTCTTATTGAGTTGTAACAGTTCTTTATATATTCTGGATACACATTCTTTATCATATATGTGATTTGTAAATACTTCTTCCCCACTCTGGTTTGTCTTTTCATTTTCTTATTGGTGTCTTTTGAAGTTTATTGCTGATTTTAAGAAATTTGATTGTAATATGCCTTGCGTAGTTTCTTTAACGTTTTTTGATTTAGGCTACTTGGATCTGTGGGCTTATAATTTTTGTCAATTTTTGGAAATTTCTTCAAAAAACTTTTTTTAGAAACTACTATTACGTTTTCTTCAGGAATGCCACTTGAAGGACATCAACAGTTGTCCTACAGCTTATTTAAGGCTCTGTTCATTTTTTTCTTTTGGTGTTTTAATTAGTTTTTATTGCTGTGCCTTTGTTTTTACTAGTATTATCTTTTATAGCGGTGAATCTGCTGTTAATCCCATATAATGTATTTTTCATTTCAAACATTGTATTTTTATGTATAAAACTTGAATGGGGGTCTTTGGTATCTTCCATTTCTTTACTTAACATGGTTAATCTTTTCTCTACTTTCTACGGTTGATAAACTATTGCCTGTGGCCAAAGCCTAAAATATCTGGCAACCCAGTCTCTACTCTAAACATAATATAATAGTACAGGAATTTGAAACCAGTTGTGCACTGAAGGTCATGATAGCAATAGCAAAACCCATACTCATCTTATCTTCTGACTGGTTTTACTCAAATGCTCCACAATAAGGCCTAGCAGAAGAAAAGACATGCCTATTTCCAGGCTTAAGCACTATTTACCTCAGTGTCTACTGTCTTTTACCATGAAGTACAATTTTCAAGAATCAAATAAATTTCTGTTCATTGTAAATTACTTGGTCTCAGGTATTCTGTTATAGCAGCACAAATGGACTAAAGACATCCTTGAAGACCATTTTTGTTTCATTTTCCATGAACTACTTGTTTATGTCTCAATCCCAT
This sequence comes from Propithecus coquereli, assembly GCF_000956105.1. Lineage (NCBI taxonomy): Eukaryota > Metazoa > Chordata > Mammalia > Primates > Indriidae > Propithecus > Propithecus coquereli. The sequence goes on along the minus strand of NW_012146078.1, from coordinate 3,585,602 downwards.
TTTCTATAAATAAGTTGGACTTTTCTCAGTTTTCATAAGCTCTTCATTACCAGGGATATTAAGCTCTTCTTGTGATATGAGTTACAAATATATATTTTTTTTCACTTTTGCTTTGCCTCTGGTGTTTATTTTTAATGCTTTTTTAAAACCATGTAGATTTTTAAAAATGTAATTATAATTTATCAGTATTATAATATTATAATTATAATATCTGTACTGTAATTACAATAATACTGTAATACTGTAATTATAATATCAGTATTCCCTTATTGCTTCTAAATTTCTTATCATAGTTAAGGTTTTTCTATAATCAGGTTATATTGGAAGTTTTTCTGATATTTGTATTGTATAATTTTTTACACTTACAAAGTTTTCCATCCATTTTGAATTTTTTTCTATGTTTGGAAGTTAGAGTGAATCAATTTTGTCTTTTAACATTTGTCTATTCAGTATGAAGAAGTCAATTTTTTCCTCACATGTAAATTGGTCTATTTTAGATTTTCCATTTGGTTTCATTAGCCTATTTGTCTATTCATGTGCCTATACAATGTTGGCTTAATTATAGAGGCTTTATAAAATGTAATATTGGCCAGTCTCTTTTCATTGCTCTTGTTCTTTCATCGTTTTCCTAGATACTCAACTTTGTAAACAACTTCTTTATTTTCAGAAAAACCTGAACATACTTCTGTATGTAAATTTATAAATTAGTTAAAGGGAATATTAGCTCTTAACTTACTGAAGTTTATACTTTTATGTATTCTTTACCTTCCCTCCAGTCCAATGACACTGGAACACTGATGCTGAAACCTTTTCTACTTTACGTGTTATTGATGTTACAGGTTTTTGCCCTATTTTTTAAAGCCTAGATGAGGTTATTATTATTACTTCAAGTTGTCAAATTTTTTAGCCTATATATTTACTAATTTGCATCTTAGACCTTTCTTGCCAATCTAATTTCTCATTTTTTTGTAAATAATTGATATTTTTTTCTGATTGTTTATACATTGCTCTTTATTTTGTATTTTATAGTTTACTGTGATTAGCTAGATGTAAATTTCTTTTTATTTATTTTCATTGGGGTTTCCTGGGCTTTCCTCAATCTGTGGATTTATATCTTTCATCAGTTTTGAAAAATTCTTTCCCAGTTATTGTCTTTGCCCCATTCTGGTTTTTTTCTTTTTAGAACTGTGGTTAGACTTGCATACTCTACCTGTATTCTTTTAACTCTTGCTTGTATTTTCCATTTCTTTGTCTTTCTGTATTGTACTTGCGATATTTTTTGTAGGTCTTTCAGCGTACCAATTTTTTCCTCAGCTATTAAATATGTTCATTGACTTTTAATTTCAGTGATTTTTACCTTTTATTTCTAGAAGCCTTTTGACTGCTATTGATAATTTTCTTTATCTTTTTCTTTCTTTATATTTTCGATACTTCATCATTTCTTAAACTATATTATACATAGAGATATTTTATATCTCTATGTTTGATATTAGTATATAAAGTCTTTGTGGACTAACATTCTTCTGTTAGCTCTTGCTAATGGGTCTGTGTTTCCTTTTATATTGTAGTTTTTATTATTATCATTATTTTTATTTACATTGTGAATTTGTATTTTCTTGGAATAAATTTATTTGTGGTAATTGAAGCCTGGATTGAAAGGATTTGCATATGTTTTTGTCAGGTACCTGAGGGTATTTCCAGCTTGTGACCAATATTAGCTCAATTCCTGGCTTAAGAATTTTTGGACCACGTCAGTAGCATGAATTCAGGTCACAACATACGTGAGAGGATTTTCAAAGTAGATTTTTTTTTTCTGTTTTTCTATTCAGCTCCAAGTTCAGACGGGCAGTTTTCCTTCCAGTCTAGAAATGTGGTGAGGTAGATGGGAAGAGTATACTGGTGTAGCTGTTTGAACTTTTAGTCAAGGCAAAGGCCACCTGTTTTATCCAGCATTTTAATTGTTTTCAGAGGGAGAATCATTAAAGGTACTTAGTCTGTCATACTGTGGAAAATGCAATATACAGTAGTATCCCTTTTTCCGCAGATTCGCTTTCTGCATTTTGTTACCCATGGTCAGCTATGGTCTGAAAATATTAAATGAAAAATTCTAGAAATAAAAAATTCCTAAGTTTTCATTATGGGCTGTTCTGTGTAATATGAGTGATGAAATTTCCCTCTGTCTTGCCCAGGATGTGAATTCATCCCTTTGTCAAGGTATATCCACCCTGTTAGCTACCCACCTGTTGTTAGTCACTTAGCAGCCCTCTTGGTTATCAGATAGACTGCCATGGTATTGCAGTGCTTGTGTTCAAATAACCCTTATTTTACTTAATAATGGCCCCAGAGTATAAGAGTAGTGATGCTGGCAATTTGCACATGCCAAAGAGGAGCTGTAAAATGCTTCCTTTAAGTAAAAAGGTGAAAGTTCTCTACTTACTAAGGAAAGAAAAAAAATCTTATGCTGAGCTTGCTAAGATCTAGAGTAAGAACAAATTTTCTATCTGTGAAATTGTGAAGCAAGACAAAGAAATTTACACGAATTTTGCTATTGCACCTCAGACTGCAGAAAGTATGTCCACAGTGCATGATAAATGCTTAGTTAAGATGGAAAAGGCATTAAATTTTCCAGAAGACATGAACAGAAACATGTTCCGATTGATGGAAATTGGGTTCGGTACTATGTGTGCTTTCAGATACGTCTTGGAACATCTCCTGAGGATAAGCGGGGACTACTATATATGTATAAACAAAACTGTGAACCTTTTCCTTCCTCAGTAAAGACATATTACTGAGGATATTTCAAAAGAAATATTTTGGAAACAACTGCATTGGAATGGTTGAGTATGTCAAAATAAATGCTCTTTTTTCATGTTAAGTTGCACTTGAGTAGAAATTTCTGTAAGATACCAAAGATTTAGAGTTAGTATGTATAGAAGAAATTCTTAACTTTATTTAATGTCTTAAATAAAATGTGGATAATAAAATTTTATTCTACTATTTGATTTTCATAGAGTAGACCTAATTTTCTTTGACTTAAATTGGTAAGTGGATTTCTTGTATTTGGATAGTTAAGTATCATATTTAGTGGGATTTTTCTATGATAGGTAAACACATTCTTGTATTTTAGTATGAAAATTACTGATATGCTACAGAGATCCAAAAAAGAGTTAGTAATTCTAGTTATAACTATCAAATACAGTGTGTTGTCTTTCTGTGCATTTTAAGGGCATCTGCTGCCTTATTACTGTTTGCAATGTAGTCATGTGCTGCGTAACATTTTAGTCAATGACAGACTACATATATGATAGTGGTCCCATAAGATTATAATACTGTATTTTTACTGTACCTTTTCTATGTTTAAATACAGAAATACTTACCATTGTGTTATAATTGCCTATAATATTCATTGCAGTAACATGTGGTGCATGTTTGTAGCCTAGGAGCAATAAGCTGGAACATTTAGGTTTGTGTAAGCACACTGTTTACACAACAGAATAGCCTAAGGATGCATTTCTCAAATGTATTGCTGTCATTAAGCAACACATGACTGTATACGAGAAAATATAGTCTGAATTCCTAGCATCCAAATGACAGAATATAGTCTGTTTTGGAAATAGGGACTCCAGTAGTATTCTAGTTAGTTAAGCTTGCATAGCAAATAGGAATTTACTGATTAATGAAAGGCAAATAAGTGTGGTGATATATGGTGTATTTTTTAATTCAAAAGGCCTACCAGTTATAATATATTTGCCACACTACAAATTATGTTTGTTTTTATATACAGTTAACCCTTGAACAATGTGGGGGTGAGGGGCACCAATCCCTCCACCCACTCAAAGCTGTTTATAATGTTTGACTCCCCTAAAGTGTAACTTCAAATAGCCTGCTGTTGACTGGAAGCCTTACCAATAACATAAATAATCGACTAACACATATTTTGTATATGTATAATGTACTGAATTCCTATAATAAAGTAAGCTAGAGAAAAGAAAATGCTATGAAGAAAATCATAAGGAAAAGAAAATGTATTTACTGTTCATTGAGTGGAAGTGGATCATCATAAAGGTCTTCATCCTTGTCATCTTCATATTGAGTAGGCTGAGGAGGAGGAAGAAGAGAGGTTGGTTTCGTTGTCTCAGTGTTGGCAGAGGTGTTAAGAAAATCCACATATAAGTGGATCAGTGTAGTTCAAACCCTTGTTCAAGGGTCAACTGTAAATCATTTTGTTTAGGTAATTTTATCTTGGGTAATTATTTCAATTTAGGTAAATGAATTGTAGGTAACCCATAATTTAGACTAAGATTATTTATAAATTAATGTATAAACTATTAACATTAAATGTGATAAAAGTTATTAAACATGACATTAAACATATATTATAGAAACATTAAACATACTCAACATTAAAAACATAAATATTATGACATAATAAATTTTTGGAAAGAAACTTTTGGATGACTTTAATAAGATATTTTTAAAAATCATAATTTAAGAACAATTGTATTTCAACAAAATTGACACATGCATAGCTGAGAATAACAAATCTCTGAAGGGCTTGTGTTTCCTTATAGATTGTTAAAGGAAATTTGGATGATAATGTTAATAATAATAGTAGTACTATATTATAATATTACCAGCAAATACCCATAGCACTAAGTGCCAGGGATTGTTTCAAGTGCTTTTCCAGGAGGCAGCTACTATTATTATTTCTGTTTCATAAATAAACTGAAACATTGAGAAAATAAGTAATTTGCCCAGGGTTGCATACACATTACTGCCATAGCATATTTTATTTCTACTAATAACTTTTATATCTCTCTTTCAATACATTAATTGTTCTACCAGTCAGTATTATCTACTCAACATTATGATACAGTCCCACTCCCTAGTGCAAATTTAACTTCCCCATGCTTTGACATGTTATAATATAGATATATGCGAAGTCCAGTACTAAGATAGTACAGAAGAATAATCACCTGTATATTTGTCTGGAGAGAAGGGACTTAGGCTCAGTTCCTAAGTGAAGCTGTGTAAGTAGGTCTTGAGGAAACAAAATATTGAAAAATCTGAAAGAGTATAGGAGTTTTAGAAGTTTAGTGTGATTGGAGAGCATGGAAATTATGGTTAAAGCTATGTAAGTTTAGGTTTGGATCAGACATAAGGTTCTTATGTCATGATAAGAAATTTGAATTTCCTGCTTTAGATCAATGATCTCAAATACCTAAATAGAACAGGAAGGGAATGTAAGTAATAAATTAGTCAAGCAGCCAGTATATTGGAGAGGTTAAGAGAGGTGGACGGAGACTGACAAATTGGAAGGGGAGAGTTTATGTCCTGTCTAAAGGCTGTAGCTGCTCAGCTTATTTTGCCATGGAGAAATACAAGTATTGTGTTATAGGGGTTCCTGTTTTTCAAAAGTATAGGGAAATCCAGATTTAATCTGAAATATCTGCTTTACATGGTATAGTCCAAACAGCAGTTTGTAAAGTCTGTAAATATGGGATCATTTCTGTGTTTTAGGAAAATAGTAGTAGCAGCTGTGTTGAACATGGATTTTGGGTAAGTGTAGAATAGCAAGAGTGGTGACAGGTCCAATGGCAGTTTAAAGATGAGATAGATGTGAATTAGCGCTTTGTTAACAGGGAAGATTTGTTAATAGAGAAGATTCTAGAGGTACTTTTGATGGGGCTTTTTTCATAATTATTGATAGTACAATAATTGCAAAGGGTTAATAAAGAATAATTCTCCCTTTCATCCCTGACCCCTAGGTTCTTATTTACCCTGTACACAGGCAATCGTTTTTACTAGTTTGTTGGCTATTCCTCTAGATAGTCTGACAATATATAAACTTTATATATTGGTGTGCATGTGTCCTCCACCCTCTTACCCCTTTTACACAAAGATAATGTAATTAATATATCTCTATATCTTTGCTAAGAATATATCTTGAAATGTTTTCTTTATCTATTTATATACATGTAACTGTATTCTCACTGATATTTGCATCGTATTTCATTGTATGTATTATAACTAATGGAGGATATTTCCAGTCCTTTGCTACTACAAACCATTTGTGATGTATATCCTTGTAGGTATGTCTTAGAACTTATGTGTGTATATTTGGAGGATGAAATTTCTATACATCCTAGTGGAACTGCTAGGTCAGATGGTATATGTGCATTTTAAATTTTGATAATTATTAATGCATTGCTTTTAAAAGAGGTTATACCATTTACAGTACCTCCAACAAGATATAAGGGCCTATTTCTATACACCAGAGCTGTTACAGAATACATAAATTCTTTATATTTTTATAAATATGATAGAAGAAATGGTATTTCATGTATAGTTTTGCTTAATTATGAGTAAGGTAGAACATCTCCTACTGAAAAAGTTCATGCACATTTCTTTTTTGTGAACTAGTCTTATCTTCCAGCTTTCTATATTGGATTGTAGACCCTTTTTTCCTAAATTACTTGGAGAAGCTTTTTAATTAAGGAAATCAGCAAAGATTCTTTCTCAGCATACCACTTTGCTTTTTTTTTTTTTTTTTTTTTTTTGGGACACAGAGTCTCACTCTGTCACCTGGGCTAGAGTGCCATGGTGTCAGCCTAGCTCACAGCAACCTCAAATTCCTGGGCTCAAGCGATCCTCTTGTCTCAGCCTCCTGAGTAGCTGGGACTACAGGTGTGCATCACTACACATGGCTAATTTTTACTATTTTTAGTAGAGACGGGGTCTCACTCATACTCAGGCTGGTCTCGAACTCCTAAGCTCAAGTGATCCTCCTGCCTCGGCCTCCCAGAGTGTTAGGATTATAGGCGTGAGCCATTGGGCCCAGATACCACTTTGCTTTTGACTGGCTTCAAATTTTTTGGTCTGTTGACATTTTAAAATTTAAAGTAGTCAAATTTATAAAAATGTCAGTTTATAGGGTATGGTAATTCCACTATATTTA
>NW_012146078.1:3555241-3578494 GCF_000956105.1 Propithecus coquereli | reverse complement strand
TATTAAAGAATTTTATAATTTTCCATATTCACAATTAGAAAATAGTTCCTTTTCCTTCTTTTATGAACTCATAAATTATTAAAAACACATAAAGTATTTAATAACAGTATTTTGCAATTAATTTATTTAAAAAGGAGCAACCACATAATTTGAGCAGTCCTCTTATGATTGGGATATTCAAGGTAAATCTAAAGTTTGGGAACCATGTGTCATTTATTAGATGTAACTGGTGGTATATGCTATAATGTAAATGTTGATTGAGAGTTTCATAGTGATTCTCTAACTTTATATTTTTGTGTCAATTTTACCCATCCCTGTATCCCTCTGAAAGAAAATTAGACTTTGGATTTTCTTTGGGTTCCCATTGTACTAGGGTAAAGCTGGACTTTGTCCCCATTGTAGATTATCCTTCCAGGGATAGCCACCATTTTGGTGACCTTATATGCCCTTAAATTTTACTGCATTGGGGTCAATAGTAGGCATGAATAATGTAATTGTTTCATTTTGTAGTTTTAGAACTATAGTATATTTCTTTGTATTTTTCTTGAAGACATTTCTTTTGAAATCTTACTGAAAACCATACAAATTCTAAATGATTAGTACAGTTATTTGATTTTAGATAGCTGTTATTGCTTGATAGTCTTTTAAACTGGAGCAAAACTCAAAGAAGCAATGAAAGTTATCATTCACTTATTCTTTCTAGGAGTTTCTTTGAGTTGCTGCTGTTCTTTGGAAGAGATGAGTTTTATGAAGAGCCGTTAAAGGATATTCTTGGATCATTCCAGGTAAAACAGTTTAATACTTCACATTTTGTCTACATTTAAAACAGGCTTTTATTCTCCTCTTAAATATAGTTTATTGGTTATTTATTGCTTATAAGTTTTTATGGTTGCTAAAGTGACAATGTTTAAGTTCCTCTTATACTGACAGATAAAGCAAGCTCTTAAAATTAATTTTTAGCTGCATTCCTGAGTAGTTCATAGCCAGGATTCCAGTTCCACATTTGTTAGACTAGAGCCTGTTTCTACCACCCTTGTAGATTTGTGAATACATCCTGGGTGTATATACAATTTTTAATGCTATAATGTAGAATTTAGCCCTGGTGAAAAAGTATTCTTTCTTAGACTAGAAGCAGGCTGTCTGTCCCATGTCACTTTTCCCCTTGGCTGTACCCTGATTTTCTCATCTCATAATAGCTTTCCCAAGCTAGGAGGCAGAAGTTTTTTGTTTGTTTTTTTTTTTTTTTTTGTACCTGGTATAGAAGAGAAGAGAGTAAATCCAAACAGGAATGCAGGAATGACAAGATTCAAGACCTCTCCTGCAGGTGAAGGAACATTTGATCTGTTTACCATTTATTTGGGAAGCAACACCTAGTACCCTCACTCATTCATGTCCTTGGCATTATCTCATCAACACTTTTCTGGGTAGAAGTAAAGCAAAGCATATTTGGAGCTCCACCTTAGGGGTAAAGTGTCCCTGACCACGACATTTAAAACTGAAATATCCAGACAACATATCTTACATTTATTACTATTGTGTTAAAAGAAAGGCTCATGGTCAACCAGCATTGCTGTATTAGGTATATTATATTGAACATTCTTTTTTATCCATTATTTTTATTATCTATTATTTTTTTCAGCAAAAGAGATAAAAATTCCTGTTCTCATGAAGCTTATGTTCTAGTTAGGGTATATATTCAAGTATTTAAAGCTTCTTAATTTCCCATTCCATTTTTTCTTTGACACTTGTGTTCTTGGCAATCCATGCTTAAACTTTTACTCCGCAAATATTTATTTAGTTCTCATGATGTGCTAATAAGCACTAAGCTCTGGGAAAAACAGTAAACAAAACATAAAAAACTTTGCTATAATGGAGTTTAATTCTAGTGTAGGAACAGAAAGACAATAAATCCCTTTATAAATGAAGAATATTTTAGAAAGTGACAAATGCCTTAGAGAAAAATAAAACAGGACAGAGGAATAGAGAGTGCTGACATGGTGGTATTGGGAAGGGTATTTCAGTTTTAAATGGGGTAGTCAAGGAATACCTCATGGAGATGTCAGCTGAGCACTGATAATGGGAACCAATGACATGTTTGGAGTAGATAAAAGACAATATTTAACTTCTATTTTAAGAAACTTCTATTTTATGAAACTTCTATTTTATGAAAACATAACATTTGTGAAGGGATATATCCTTTATTATTTTTCTTATAAGCAGGGTATCCATTCAGTTACCAAAATAATCAGTTCCTCAACAGAAAGTTCATGGTTTTGCATCCTTTTCTATCTCCTGCACTACTCTCCTTTGAATATCTCTAATCCTGGCTGAATTCTAAAGTCCATCCCCTAACCTCCCCTTCCCCAGCTTTAAAAAATCTCTCTGCCATTTCTGCCACTTTTGTTCCTATGGCTTCTTCCTACTGTGAATTTCCTTGAGCCTCTAACTCCTGCCTCCTAGGAGAGGTTTTACCTTTCCCTCCCGTGTTATCTTCTTTACCTAGAGTATATAAGGCCTGTGCCCTTAGAGACCCAGGAAGGACCAACACGTAGTCCACCATGTCCAGCTCCCTAAAACCTTGTATTTTCTAAGCTTGTGAATTCCCCAGGCTTTTGACTGGCCTTTGATAATCCAACGACAACCCCAATGTCACCTTGTGAAATACTTTAATAGGGTCTGTTTAGTAGAATATATTAAACCTGTCTCTGCAAGTGGTTCATCTCTATCCATCTTTCATACACATTCACACCAGCGTAAGATAGTGTTCTCTCTCTTCTTCCATAAGCAGGATAGACACAATGCTGCTCATATTTTAATGTACATAAAAACTACCTGGGGATCTTGGATCTTGTTAAAACTCAGATCATGATTCAGCAGTTGTGGGTTGGGGACTCATAGTCTGCATTTCTAACAGGTTCCGAGGTGATATAGATGGTGCTAGTCCTTGAACCATACTTTGAGTAGCAGCAAGGGAGTAACATTCTTTGCTGGATTTGAGTTAACTTCCTTTTGTTTCTTCCCCTCACATTTCAACTATGAATTTCTCAGCTTTGCCACTCACACTATGTCATTTTGGGCAAGTTACATACTTTTCTGTATCAGTTTCTTTATTTGTAAAATGAGGACAATATTTGGACTTGCTGCAGTCATTTTATAGGTTCAGTCAGTAAAGTACCTGGCATTATTCCTGGCAAAATGATCATGTCACTATTTTTAAGGGAAGCAGTATAACCTGTCTGGTGAAGGGTGGGGTTCTGCAGTCCTACTATCTGGACTTATGTTTTTACAATAAAACCAAAACTGAGCTCTTAAGCTTATTCTGTTCTTCCATGAATTTCTGATCTCCTAAAAATCTGAGTTGTTCAAGTAGAAATTTTTAACTCTTCTTACCCATTGACTATAATTTTTCTTCTGCATTATTTCAAGAGGAAACTTCATGCTTAGAGCCAAATGTTCCATTTACTGGCTTCTAAAAAGTTTTCTTCCTTAGCCTTTGACTTCCAATAATTTTTCTTTACCTCAACATAATAAGATGGCACATTTCTCATATGATATGCCTGCCATCTCCTCTTCTTCCTCACCTTTATGATTATTGTATGTCTAGAAGTTTTCTATATTCCCAGTGAAATGACAAAAATAATGTAAAATGAGGAAAAGTTTATTATGAATGTTGGAAACTAGGATGAGGGCCTTATGCCAAGCACTCAAGGAAGAAACCATATTGAGGGATGGGCCAAACAATACTTGATTGACTGAATATTATACAATAGCAAAATATGTGTGTGTGTGAGAGAGAGATAAAGAAAGATAAAAGAGATATCTTCCAGTGGTATCCAATAATGCACACACACCCCAACCTGCCAGTTTGTAATAACAGGGGCTGGAGGAAGTAGCAGGTGATGGCGATTTGGTGTGTGGTCAATCTCATTCTTGTTGTTGGTACTCAGATGTGCTCCAGGCATGCAACAGAGCGTAAAGAACAGGAATCCTTAGTGATTGTTATACCCACATTAAAAATGGGATGTATTGCTTTGCCTGAGAGCATTCTTTCAATTGAGAGAATTGGAGGTATGATCCAAACTAAATGTAGCCTGCCCCAATACCCAGAGGTAAGTTTTGCAAGAGAGGTGTAGTTGTCTTCTACTGAAACTTCCTTTTTACTCTCTCACAGGCCATTGGTCTAACAAATTCAGCTGTAGTGCATATAAACTTTCCCCTTCTCTCTTTGGGCATGATGGATTTGACAGCGATCTATTCACCTACTGGTAAAACCGATCTCTGTTGTAAATATTCTAGGTATAGATGACCAAAAGACAAATATTGGTTATCATCAGTTACATGGAAAGATAAGACAGTTAAACAAACAAAAAAAAGGATCTATCCTTGCTGAGGTTGAGTTCAAGGTATCTTCCACAAAATTAAGTGAAAATGTAAAGAATGGACAACCCCAGAGAACATATGGAGGTGAAATACTGTATGGAGATAGAACTATTAATTTAAAAGTACAGTGAAGGCAATTAATAGCAGATTAACTCCAGCAAAAAACAAATCAGTGAAGTAAACAGTCTTTAAAGATTAATTTAATTTTCAATTCATACTTGTAGGCATATCTTGTTACACTTTTAAATTTTGGGGATAAAGGAAAAGTTCCTACAAATGTTGGACCCACGTAAAACAAACAGTATTCCCACAAAGAAAAAAATAAAATTAGGTCAGTGCCAGAATAAATAAATAATGTCTGTGGAGTTTTTCAAAGGGAAAAATATGATTTCATAATACAGCTGCCAAGCCCTATAGTTTATGAGAGAGGACAACAGAAATAAATAGTCCAAATGCTTGGAAAGCAAACCCAACTATATGTCTTTTATCAGGAAAACAAGTATACCAGCTGATCAAAGCAAATAATTTACAAATTTGTTTATTACAGAATAAAAAATAGTACTGACCTAGGGAACAAGTAAAAATTAGCAAGCCATTGGTATTATGGCCATTATGAAGATTCTATTAACATCAAATGATTCTGGAAAAAGAAAATACAAGTTATAAATACAAGTTCCACAATAATTTGGAACTAAAATCTTAGATTATGGTATTGATTGGAGAGGGGTAAGGAAGATATGGAAGAATCAAGTATATTATTGGCTATCTAAGCTGAAAGAACTACATAGAGTGTGTGCCGTCTACTAAGTAAGCAGTGATTATAGGGGAAGAGCAAGATATAGAAAGATGGTAAGTTCCATTCTAGACACACTGAGTTTTAAATATCATTGGAATATGCAAGTACTAATGTACAATAGATGGTCAGATTCATGGGTCTATATGTGTATTTTCCTAGTTTTTTTTTAACCAAGAACATTTATTTGCTTTAATAAATCAAGAGAAAAATAGATGTTTTAAAGGTTTTTTTTTTTTTTAATTGAAAAATAAAAGCAACATGGGGTAGTGACTGAAATGCTGACCAAGCTAGTAAAAGTCTTACTACTAGAGCTCTGCAAATGTTTTAATGAGCCTACCCTGACCTTAGAGAAAATTTTATCCTAATCCCTTGGAATCAATGTAAAAGTCACAGAGATCTTTGTTGTTCAGACTAGGAGTAGGCCTTAGTTAATCTTTCTCTCCCTGAGACTCGACCTATTTTTTTATCTGCTGGTTCCTTAGGTGGGATGGGGAAGGGAGTAGGAGGAGGTAAGGGATATCACTTCCCAGGCAGGAGGCACAAGGCTATCCTACTCCAATAGCATCATAAGAGAAGAACAAAAAATAATCAAAGGTAAAAGAGCCAGGCACAAGAGAGGAGTTTAAATAAAAGTGTTAAGCCTACCCTGCTTCACTGGGTCAAGTGTTGATCTCCTCTAAGAAGTTAGAGTATATAGTCTTCAAAAACCAGCAAACCACCCAGATTTTATTATTTTTAGCTATTAAGTTTAGAATTATTGACTTTTCGGTAAACCATCTCAAAACCTGGACCATGGTCCTTCCCTAGAGTACTAAGAATCAGTTTCCCTAAGATTTAATTTGGCAAAGTCCTAATCTTGGTATTGAAAACAAATCCCTGTAGTGCTGCTTAAAAGGCTTTTAAAGAATACAACCATAACAGCTTTAATATAAGCAAGGCATTTTGTGAGGAACAGTTTAAAAATTGTTACCATATTTTCTGCTCTCCTGGGTCTGCTCAACTCCATTTTGACTGTGCATGATTTTCCCCCTCTAAGATTTTCCACCACTACCAAAGCTCTAATCCCCGTATATTCTATCTGTGGTTGGATGTCTCACTCTGTTAGATCCAGTGGGTGGAAACTAACTTTCATCCCCGTCTTCAACACTTAGTAGTCTTAATCTCTTAGTACTGATAAAAATATCTGCCAAAACAAATGAAGTAAATAAGCCCACAGACATTTCTATCTGATGTCTAGCCATTCCTTTCTTCTTTAAAATCCCTTTTAGAGAGGCATCATCCTTGCTGAATTTTAAAAAACAAAATATAATTAGGTATATTGTCTGAAACTTTTACCCCATAGTCCATTGGCTACTTCTGTGTACAGTGAGATCGGAGACAGATCAATGAATGTATTTGTGGGATAAAAACATCAAATATTTACTTGTGGATTCTACTTTGACAATGTGCAGAAAAAAGGGAAATTGAAATATCTTTAATTGTGAGAAAAGTATAAGGGAAAAGATATCACTGTCTATGAAAGAAACAGATTTGACAAGTATTTAGCACTAGGAGTGAAAAGGACTGGTGGTAAAATTAAAGTTTCAGATTCTTAAATCAATTTGTGAAGATTGTATTTCTTAGATAAATTTTGTGTTGAAATGAGTAAAGCTTTGATATTTTTCCATTGGCATTTACTATTTGAAATAGTTAACTCTGTTTAATAATTCTTATATATCACTACCTCAGAAATATTTTCACTTTCTGTGTTTTTAAAATAATCTTTTTAAGAAAGAAACATCTTACTTCGATTGAGCTGTTGAATTTGTATAATCACTTTGAAGAGGTACAAGAGCCAGAGTTATTTCAAACATAAAATTGACAATAAATAGGCTGGGTGCAGTGGCTCACACCTGTAATCAGGCAGGAGGCTGGGAGGCTGAGGCAGGAGGATGGCTTGAACCCAGGAGTTCAAGGCTGCAATGAGCTATGATTGTACCACTGCATTCCAGCCTGGGTGACAGAATGAGACCCTGTCTTTAAAAAAAAAAAAAACAAAAACTACAATAAATAAGCTTGAAAGAGTTAAGCTTAAGGGGCCAAGAGCAAGCCTGCAGAAGTTGGGACTGTCAGTGTCAATAAGTTGCATGTATCTGAGGAAAGGCTAGTATACCCCGACACATAGAACAACAATCATTTCAAAAGAGGGTACTAAGTATTGTGCATTGATAGTTATTCACACATAGTATCAACCATAAACAAAGATTTTATATTCTGAGCATCTTACAGTCTAGTTTTGTCAAGAGAAGGCATGTAAGTGCCTTCAAAATCAGTGATAGTATTAATACATTGAAACTATAATAGCTCTGAAAACACATCATTGAGGCATTCATTGTTCATTGAAAACAGATTCTGCGGTGTGCCCTAATATATAATAACTAGAATTTTCAGCATATTAGCGCTAGAAGCACGTTATATTTTCCCATATAAAATGTGTCATGGAAAATTTAAGCTTTGGCTGGGTGCTGTGGGTTATGCCTGTAATCCTAGCATTTTGGGAGGCCAAGGCAGGAGGATCACTTGAGACCAGGATTTCAAGACCATCCTGAGCTAGAGCAAGACCCTTCTCTACAAAAAATGAAAAAATTAGCCAGGCATGGTGGCATGCACCTGTAGTCCCAGCTACTTGGGAGGCTGATGAAGGAGGACTACTTGAGACCAGGAGTTTGAAGTTGCAGTGAGCTATGATGACGGCACTGCAACTCCAGCCTAGACAACAGAGTGAGAGTCTAGTGTCTCTAAGAAAAAAAAAAAAGAAAAAGAAAATTTAAGGTTTAAGGAAGATTTTAAGTCCAATACCATTTATAAATAAATGATGAAACAAGGACCAGAGAGATTCATTCATTCATCTATCAAAAAATATTTATTGGAGAATAAGTAACTTGCCCAGTTTTAGCATAGGCAACACTGTAACCTATTCTCTTGACTGACTCCAGTGCTCTTTCTGCTTAATTAGATTATATTAGATTGTATTTATTTCTTTGTATGGGGCCTGTGCTCAAATAAATCTTGCGTACACCTTAATTGTGCTTCAGGGCCTGTATTATTACAGGTTAGAACTTCTCTATTAGCCATATTAATTCATTAATTATTTTAAAACGCTAATGATAGGGTTGTACTTCCATTAGCATGGCAACTACCAACTAATTTTGGAATTTGATTATGTTCTCAGTTGATGGTTTTACTGTAGTTATGATTGGCTTCCCTTCAGGTAAAACTGCTAATTTAAGTAACATTTAAATTTATTACTTAAAACTTTTTAAAATGTATAAAAATGCAATCAGGTTTATTAAACAGGGAACAATTATTCATATTTAAATATTCAGTTTTTCAAAATCCCAAAAGGAGTATCTTAAATAGATCACAAGTACATGATTCTAATTATTTTTAAATATCAAATATTGTAACTTATAGGCATTTATACATTTTTACAATTTTGACACTAGGAGTCATCTTAGAAACTGTTTAATTTCATTCCTTATTTTACAGATCTGAAAATTAACCTCCAACCTAAACTCTGTTTATAGAAGCAGGAGGGCCTAAAATCTTACTCTCAATCCAGCATTCTTTCTAGTATGCCATATTCCCTAATCTGTTATAAGTAATGATATAACCATGTGTTTACAGTAATGCACATGGCAAAAGAACAAGTTTAAAGAAATGTTTTATTTATTCTGCTATCTTAAGAGCCTCATGGTCTAACATTTTAAAACCTTTTGAAAACTGCCTGATTAGTGAGGACTTAAGAAACTAGTGTGGTGATCTGAGTGATAGGCGACAAAGGCTTAAACTAGTGGAATGGTTACCTGTAGAAATGGCAAGGAAGAAGCAGATCAGGAGATATTAAAGAAAATGACATGATGTTAGGATCAATAGAAGACAAAGTTGAGTTTTATATTCAGCTCCAAACACGAATATAAAAACAAATAATACCTAAGACCATGATTCTCCAGACTTCTGATATCATACTATACAGTTTAAAAAAAAAAGTTTGAGCACATATCCCTATTATGTGTATATTTATGTACATGTACTAATATTATATACATTGTGAAACATAAAAATGCATTTATAAAGGATAAAAGTAAAATGTAAATGTTTTTAATTCAATAGTACAATAACTCAGTGACAGCAGTATGATTACATATGCTTTAATTTTGAAAAACTTTAGCACTTTGTGATACAGTGATTCAGAGTCTGATTTTAGGTTCAGTTTACTTTAATGCTTGTTTTAACTACTGTTGTAGGTAAAAAGGATGACTTTGGTAGATTCACATGGAAAAATTTTCTTTTGTAAATCATGATACTCAGTTTAAAATGCCTTTCACAAATTATACAAAGGGTTTTGCTGAAATTTGACTAGTATTCTTCCTGAAGTCAATCAGTGTTTTCCTGAATACTAACAATTTTTAACAAATGAATTAAAAATTCATTAAAATGCTCTAGTTGAAAGATTTTGCAACAGAAAATTCTGGTCTAAGTTTTTTAATGGTATAAATACAAGCATTATATAGGTGACATACTGATTCTTGGTAGCAACAGTCATGTAATAATGCAAACATTTCCAAACATTTGTTTTAAATGATTTTCTCCATAAGAACTTTCTATTGAAAACTAACTTTTTTTCATTGTTATAACTGCCCCCTTTATGTCATATGGGCAAACTTAGAATGTTTATTTTTTCAAAAACATCAAGAACTTATCACAGAAAAAAATGGCAAATTAGTGATAACTGTCTTTTTGTAAAGGAAAAGTATATAACATCTTTGAAATGTACACCTTTTTGAAGTGCTTTACCATGAGATAACCACTGAAAGTGTAATAAGAAATACGATTATTCTCATCTCATTTCAAAGTATTGTAAAGATTTTACTGTATTTTAAAGACTGTTTTTACAAAATGTACCATATTGAAGACCATTTACATTTTTGTTTCAATTTGCTGCACTAACTTGCATATGAATGAATTTGACAGGTGGTGTTCTATAACTTTGGAATCTGCATTTCATTCAAAATAAGACAGATGTTCCATTGTGTTTCCATTTATATAGATTTCCATAAAACTCTATTTCAATTAAAGAGTTATTTATTATTGAGACCGTATCTTCTCTGGTATAGCTTTCCTTTCCAAGCTCTGTTTGAAAAAGCTTTTAACTACCTAAGAAGTAAGATGTCAACACTGGATAGTAATGCAAGGCCTTCCTCTTGTACAATAAATACCAGAAGAGTGGACTAGTACAAATTTCCAATATTGCAGGAGAAGGAACTAATTTTATTATGGCTTGAGATAGTTAGCAGAGCTTTCTCAGGGAAAGTGGGACTGTAGAAAGATAGGATTTAGATAGGTTTATGGAAGTTGTAAGAGGAGAAAAAGAGTGACATGAGAAAGAGCATAGGTAAGAAAATACAAAGTGAATTTGGGAGATGTGGAAGAAACCAGGCTGGAGAAAAGGATTCATTGATGTGCAGTAGGTGAATGAATAGGTAGGTAAGTCCAGAGGTCCTTAAATGTGAAGTTAAGGCATGAAGACTTTCATCCTATGATAAGCTGCTGACAGGTTCAGATCAACTATGTAGAATGGCCAGAACACTGGTGCACAGCTTCACAGACACATGCTGTAGTGGCCGTCTCTAAAATGGCAACCAGTTCAGGGAAAAGAAATCTTGGAATAAACATTAAGCTCACTCCATAATGGATTTTGAAAGACGAGTGAGGGAAAGAGTTGTACTTTCTATCTTTGGCAAAGACGCAACATTGAATGGAAGTATCAGAGGAGATTATGTTCAGCACAGTGCAGTGTGGGTATCCATAATATTAGATGACTTAATAAAGGATTAAGTTAATATACAGATCCACATTCAGTAAATATTCTAAAAGAAAGTAATGTGTGTATATATACCTCAGGAGAGTATAAGTTGTGAATTCTATAGTGATTTAAGTGTTTCCTTATTCACTTTGGAAGGGTTAAATTGGATGTCATCCAAAAAAGCTATATATTATTAAATATTTAAGGAAAGAGGACCCCAAAAATACTTTCAAATTTATTTGTTCTATTTCATCCTGTGTCTCTTTAAATAGACTAGATGAAATCTTTGATCTCTATTTCCAATCCAGAGCTATTTCCTATAGGAGTGGTCTCCAAAATATGGCATACTTGACCCAGAGTTGTCTGTAGTTGGGAGTTGTGAGATATGCAGATTACCAGGGCTTTCCCCTAGAAATTCTAATTCAGTGGGTCTAAGTTGGGACCCAGGGATCTGCTTTTTTTTTTTTTTTTTAATAAGGTTCTATGTGTTTCTTATTTTCAGCCAAGTTTAGGAAACTGGCAATACATCTTTACTTGAGTATAAGTCCAGTTCTAACTCATGTTGCACTAATGGCTGTATGATTAGTGCCTCACCTACCCTTAGACAGTTAGAAAGACGGATTGTTCAAGGGCTCAACAGCAGAGCTAAGCTCACTTGTGACTCAGGGGCTAGTATACAGCTCACCTTATTTCTTGTGCTTTGATTGGACCAAAAGCTACCTTACAGTAGTAGAATTTTAGGGGCAATAATCGGTATGTCTAGAGCAATTTGGGAGTTTTTTTTACCTTGTTTACCTTGGGAGGTTTAAAATTGATAATTATTTTTAACCATGATGCTGTTGTCACAGATCATTACTAGTTCTATGTATGTTAAAAAAAATCATGGTTTATCAATAACTTTATACTTACTTTATTTTTTATGAATGCTCTAACATGCTGACATGTGGAAATGCAGAAATTTGTTTTACACTAAAGCAATTAGATGTCTTAAAATATTAATTGAAGCTATTAAAAAAATACTAGAAGAAATAATAGCAAATATTTTTTGAGTGCTTACTGTTTGCCAGGCACCATCTCAAGCACTTTTCAATACTGTATATTACTTAATTTACTTAATCCTCACAACAATCCTATGAAGTAGGTGTTCTAGTATCCATTTTGCAGAGGAATTGACTGATGGAGAACAGAGAGGTTAAGTAACTTGCCCATTGTTTGTAGGATTTTTGTTTGTTTGATTGTTTTAATTTGGAACCATCCTAAAGTAACTTGTAGAAAATCCTTGTTTTCATGATGTTTGGGTTTAATGAACCTTTGACTTATTTGACTGAATGATTCTTTATCTTGAAACTTGGATTTCTTCTACCTTGTTCTCTTATAAAACAAATAAAATCTCCTCTTTTGTGTATTTTAACTAGGAATTCCAAATGGCATATAGAAATCACTTTTTATTCTAAGATGGAATGTGCATACGATGGAAGAATGTGACAATGTAATAAAAGCAAAGTGTTTATAGCCACTTTGAATATGTAGCCTTGATTCATCTAAGTAAAATTTGTAAAGATGTATTTTTTTTATCCTGGAGCTTTGCTTTATAACTGCTACTAAGTTTTTAATATCTGAGGGATTTTGTGAGCACAGAATAAAATTCTGGCAGTTGTTTGTGTTTTAATTGATGTACAGTATTCAAATTTTTAACATTTCCAGTTACAATATCTAGTTTTTTCTTAAGTCTTTAAGCTCAATCTATGCTTTTTTAAAAACAATACTTTCACTAGGCTTTCAGTTAATCTTTTTAAATTGTCAAATTAAATTCCCTGATATACTTTTAAAAACAATACCTAACAAAGTATATAATGAATCAAAAAGTATAATCAACTAAACAAAACTTGTAAATCTAGATCGAATAAATCAGATTTATGAACTCAGTAAACCAAGTTCTCCTAATGCTATACATTGTTTACAAACAACTTGTTAGAAATTTCATATTGTAATGACAAGTCTAAGATAGCAGATTCTCTGAAAACATTTCAAATATCTTAAAAAAAAACCAAAATGCACAAATTAACAGTTATTGCCAAAATTACCAATACATCTTTATCATAACCTAAAGCAAAGTATTTCTATTATAGGTTAGATTTATTTCTTTAATCTGTCATTTCTTCATCCCAAAACTATAAATCTAATTATCTAACGAAGGGGACTAGTATTTCCATCTTCCAGCTTTCTACCACAACGTAGATTATGTATTTGGGATCAGGGCAGAAGAACTTTGTCTACCTGCCAACCAGAGTCTGCATTATTGAGCAGGCACCCCTGCCAACCTCCCTTTTTACTGTCAGGCTCTTGCCTGCCATTGTTAATAGGAGCTTGAGTCTTCATGTAAATTTAACTGAACATTTATGTTTCAGTTTTTTGCAACCTGGTTCTTTTCCTAGAAATGATGCATCCCATAAGTTTTTCCCTTAGGTTACACTTCATCCCTGTTTTAATGGGATTTTCTCAACCCAAATATGTACATACTGTGTAACCTTTGGCATTAAAGCCTATTTGTGTTAATGGGGTTTTGACACCCTACTTAGGTTACAATCGTAACCCTTTCTCTTTTGTAATTTAATAGTTGCCTAATTGACCATCAGTCATTTTATTGACAATGATGATCAAGTTTAGTTTTTAACCCCTTTAAATTCACAAAGCCAAAATGATTTTTCTCTCCTAGGAATGCCAGAATCACCTCCGCAGATATGGAAATGTGAATCTGGAACTGGTGACTCGAATCATTAGAGATGGTGGCCCATGGGAAGATCCAGTGTTGCAAGCTGTTCTTAAAGCCCAGCCAGCATCTCAGGAGATAGGTACTTCAGGAGATTCAAAATCAAAACCAACATTTGTGAGAAGCAAACACAATTTTGTTTCCTAACTAGAGCAGTAATAGTGATTTATCTTTACTTTATAATACTGAATAATGTAGTGATGTATTTTCAAATGAACAGTGTTTGTTATTCTAACCTGGCCCCAAGTGATTTTTGACAGCAGACTAGTTATATTTATTAGGTCATTAAATATGAAATGTCCTATTTTGAATCAAAAGTTTATTATATCTCAAACAAGAAGCAGTACAATTAATCAGAGTATGTGCCTAAACTATTGACATACTTTTGCCATCTCAATGGTAGCTTGCTTATGCCAGCAGCAAAGAAGCCTTGAGAGCGAATGGCAATGAAATGGTGAAAGGTGTTTTCCACAGCATGTTGAGAATATTTGTCCTTGCAAGAAGTGGTCCAAAGCCTGGAAGAAGTGGTAGTCAGTTGGTGCAGGGTCTGGTGAATACGGTAGATGACAAATGGTAACAAAGTCCAGCTGCTGTAGTTTGAGCAGCGTTGTTTGTGTGACATGTGGTCTTGCAAGAGGACTGGCCTGTCTCTATTGACCAATCTCGGCTGCTTAATCACAAGCATCCTCATTATTTTGTCCAGTTGTTTGCAGTAGACATCCACTGTAATCTACTGACCAGGTTTCATGAAGCGGTAGTGGATAATATCAGCGCTGGACCACCAAACACACCATTAGCTTTTTATGATGAATATTTGGTTTTGGACTGCGTTTCGGCACTTCATCTTTATCCAACCATTGTGCCAAATGCTTGCAATTGTCAAAAAGAATCCATTTTTCATCTCACATAATAATATTTGCCTTTATGTCCTGATAGCAAAGAAAGGCAAGCTTCAAGGCGATTTCTCTTCTGATGCTCGTTTAATTCATGTGTTACCCATCTATCCAGCTTCTTTAGCTTGCCCATTTGTTTCAATGGTCCAATATTATTGGAATAGTAATGTCAAACCTTGCTGCTAATTCATGTGTAGGTCGAGATGAATTCGCTTCCCCTGTAGCTCTCAGCTCATCATTATCCACCTTGGTCTCAGGTCACCCACGTGGCTCATTTTCAAGATTAAAATCACCAGAATAGAATTTCTCAAACCATAGCTGTAGTGTGTTCATTAGCCATATCCTTCCAAAACACTTTGTTGGTATTTCCAGCTTTCTGTGCTGCATTGGTTCCACAATGGAACTCCTATTCAAAAATAACATGAATTTTTTACTTATCCATGGTTTCACAAAAATTGCTCTAAAAAAACAATTCAGAAAGATAATCACAAGCCACACCATGCATTTGAAAGACTGAGGATGTACTTTCACAGTAAAAACAAAAAAACCAAAACAAAACCCAAGAAGTGTCAAAGTGAAATGTCAGAGCTATCAACTGTTAAACTTAGTACTTAAGGAGATTGGACATTCCATACTTAATAACCTGACATTTCTAGTAATGAAACTTCAGAGTCTTAACACATTTACTAGATGTTACTTATTTATGGGGAGTTTATTTTTGTCACTTGAGTTATATTTTTTAAATCTTTTTAAGTAGGAACACCCTTTTTTAAAAAACACACAAACTCTGCTTTTGGTGAAAACACATGGAATTTCCCTTACACAGGAAACTCCATGAGGGCTGAAACTCTGAATTTTGTCACCACTGCTGCATATCCTACAGCTAGCCCCAGTGCCTGGTACAGAGTAGGTGTTTACTATAAGTATTTATTGACTGAATGAATGACCATATGATGAACACATGAGTGAATGAGTGACTAACTGAATGAATAAATTTCACTTTCAAATACACTAGAGCATTATTTCCCAAACTTCATCCACTAAGAGAAGTTAAGTTTTGTCTCATTCCCTTAGTACCTACATACGTGCTTTGTATCACCTCCTATCAAACCAGTATCCACACTGGTCCCTTGTGAGCCAAAATCTCTTTTTGAGGCAGAAGACTCTATCAACTGCTTCTATTTAATTGTTTTTAAAAAGGTCTCATATTCTTGAGCCCCAGGATATTTTGGATCACCAAAACTTAGAATGTAAGCTCAGCAGTAGTGAATAAACACAAAAGTGTGGAAAACATTTGAAAATGTGGAGAGAGCCTATGGAGTGCATTTATAAGAGAACCAAAGGGAAAAGACAAGACCTCCCTCCCAACCCTGGAACCAGTTAGACCTTGGTTTGATGAAAAAGACAATTCACACCACAGATTGTGTTGAGCAGATTGGGATATTTCCTATTAGTCCTGGGGGTAATGGGTGGAGTTGGGTTGTGAGTGCAGTTGAGTGGAGTAGGAGCTATGATTCTCAGGCTTAGAAGCAAACCAATACTAGATACAAGTGTGGAGGACTATAATAGAAATGTGAGTGAAGGTAAAGACAGTTAGCTAGGAGAAGCAGTGTAAAGTTGTGGGATGGGATGGGAGGTGGGACAGGACTAGGAGGATAGGTCTAAAGTATATGGAACAGTGATATGGGGAATCTAAGGGATAGAAAGGAGACTGGTGCTTGGATGTGTAGATCTTGGACAGAGATAACAAAAACTGAAGAGGGCCTGGGTGTGGTGGCTCATGCCTATAATCATAGCACTTTGGGAGGCTGAGGGGGGAAGATCACCTGAAGCTAGGAGTTAAAGACCAGCCTGTATAACAAAGTGAGACCCTGTCTCTACAAAAAATTTTTAAAAATAGCCAGGTGTGTTGGTGAGCACCTGTAGTCCCAGCTGCTTGGGAGTCTGAAGAAGGAGGACTGCTTGAGCCCAGGAGTATGAGGCTGTAGTGAGCTATGATTGTGCCACTGCACTCCAGCCTGGGTGACAGAGCAAGGCTCTGTCTAAAAAAAAAAAAAAAAAAAAAAAAAGCTGAAGTGAGAGACAGTTGGAGCTGAGGAGGAAAGTTGGAGTTGGATTATTGAGGAAAAGTATGAAGAGTCAAATATAGGAAAGGCAAGGGTGACAGACTAGAGGAGACTGGTAAATATGGCCAGAGAGGGCAGGAGCTAGAGGAAGACAGAGCTTCAAAAGGAGTGAGGACAGGGGAGAAGAAAGTTTGAGCTTTTAGGGGAACTTTTACGCTTTCCACAGAACATACCTGCTGTTGATTGGTCTGAGGGCTGATGGCTTTTTAGGCTGGGAGTTACATTAGAATAATAAATATAATAAATACTCCTTTTATACATCTGCTAGCATAGCTCACTTTGGGAAAAGCTGCTCTAGAACCGCATTAATATGATAACTCTTCTCTGGTTGGTGATCATTAGGGTAAAGACCAGACTGAAGTTTATCTTTGTATTAACCACACAAATCAGTGTTTGCTTATCATATACTGTAAACAGAATTGCAAGGCAAATGTTAACCCAAATAAAACATTATTCGTAATCACTTTAGAAGCTACTGATTAAACATGTAAGTAATTAAAACACTTTGGATTCAAAATCATAAAATAAGGGTTCCCGTTCCTGCTCTGCCACTTAATTCTTTGTCCTTGGGCAAGTCATTTGACCTCTCTGATACTCACTTTTGTGATCTGTAAAGCAAGTATCATAATACCTGTCATAAGATTGTTGTTAGGTCTGAATAAATCTATGTAGCTAAAGGTGTTTATACATTTTAAAATTGTGTAAAAGTATTAATTAGTAAATCCTTAGTGATACATGGACATATATTAATAAGCAGTCCTATTTGGCATGACTTTTGGATTAATTTTATTTTTAAGAGTAATAAAACATCTTACTATTCAACTTTTTCATTAACTCAGATTACATTTCTCTTTAATTAATGTGGTTTTAATATGACAAATTAGGAATTGGGATTCAGCCTTTTTTTTTTTTTTTTGAGACAGAGTCTTGCTCTGTCACCCCAGGTAGAATGCAGTGGTAGAGTATAGTGGCGCCATCATAGCTCACTGCAACCTCAAACTCCTGGGCTCAAACGATCCTCCTGCCTCAGCCTCCCAAGTAGTTGGTACTACAGGGGCGCGCCACCACACGAGTGAGTATACAGTACACGTAATATGGAACCTCTTCTTCTCTTTTTTTTTTTTGAGACAGAGTCTTGCTCTGTCACCCCAGGTAGAATGCAGTGGTAGAGTATAGTGGCGCCATCACAGCTCACTGGAACCTGACTCCTGGGCTCAAGGAATCCTCCTGCCTCAGCCTCCCAAGTAGCTGGGACTACAGGCACATGCCACGATGCTCAGCTAATTTTTTCTATTTTTAGTAGAGATGTGATCTCGCTCTTGCTTAAGCTGGTCTTGAACTCTTGACTTCAAGCGATCTTCTCACCTCAGCCTCCCAGAGTGCTAGGATTACAGGCGTGAGCCACCTCACCAGGCCAGGATTCAGCCTTTTAATCTTAATGAAAATATAGGGCAGTAAGAAGATGTGGTATGTAATCTTAGACATCATAGACTCATGTTACTTGGCATATATTTTAACATTAATGAACTAAAGAAGAAAATTTCATTTTTTTAAAATTTTGTTTTCATTTTTGTTAATTACTGAGACAAAATCAACAAATATTTATTTCTTGAACACTGTTTTGTTGTCACTGTTGTTTTCATTTTTCCAACCAAATAACTGAATATTCTTTTCACAAATAAACTACCAAGGAAAATGTTATTTAATTAAATAACTAGTTAATCTAATTAGATACCATATTTTAGTGGTAAAGTTTCAAGCAACAAAGTTTGAGAAAATCTTTTATTGAGAGTAAGAATCTGTTTTCTTTTTAATATAGTGAACAAATATTTGAGTTCTGAAAATCCACTGTTCTTTGAACTACGTGCCAGATACCTAATTGCTTGTGAACGCATACCTGAAGCAATGGCTCTTATTAAATCTTGTATAAATCACCCAGAAATCAGTAAAGACTTGTACTTCCATCAAGCATTCTTCACATGTCTGTTTATGTCACCTGTAGAAGATCAGCTATTCCGGGAGGTATTGTTTGAAACTATTTTTGCCTATTACCATTTTAACCCTACCAAAAAAAAAAGTAGCTCAGTGTTGTTGTTAAATTCTTTTACAGTAATACCAAAGATTTAAGGATTACATTATCTAGATGTGTTCTCTTTTGGCACCATATTTTAAGGTCACATTGAGTTAGTCAGAATATGGTATTAACAATGATGAAATTAATAAAATATACTCATTAATAAGCATTATTCATGTTGAGCTTTTATTGTGACAGAGGTCAAATAAAAACAGAAGTATTACTATTTTGCCTTTTTAAATAGAGTACTAAGAAGTTAAATGGGCATATTTTGTTTTTAAGATGAAAGAATTAATCTTTTTCTAATATGGACCCTATTTACCTATAGGTCATAGACAGTAATGAAATTAAAAGTAGTCACTGTAAAATGTAGTTGCTATACAGTGAAACTATGAAACCATGAAAATATTTCTGTACTATCATTATTTTTGTACAAGAAAACTAGAAATCAAAGTAATTTCTTCTGAATGTTTAAACATTTATTGCAACTAGCTTTTTTAGATATTTTTAATGATATGAACTGATTTTTCTTTTTCTCTGACAGCATTTATTGAAAACTGATTGTAAGAGTGGAATTGATATCATCTGTAATACTGAAAAAGAAGGAAAGACTATGTTAGCTTTGCAACTCTGTGAATCTTTTCTTATTCCACAGCTCCAGAATGGGGATATGTACTGTATCTGGTAAGTGTTCCTAATACAGAAATTGAAATGGTAAGATGAGCAACAAAAGGAGAATTGGCTAGCAGAGTTTGGAATTCTTTTTTAATTGTGTGACCATAGTAAAGCTATTTTTTAACAAATTTATTGTACAAGGAACAATAGTAGATTCTAAGAACTAGAGATTTTAAAAAGAAAATTATCATGTACCACTAATTGATAGTGTAGATGTTTAAGGTATGTATTACAATGAAACAATTATGTTTGAAATGAAATTTTAAATTTGAAGTTTGAGTTTTTAAAAACATTTTTAAGACTATTTAAACCTTGATAGTAGGATATATAAAGCCAGCAATTTTACCTGGCAATCATGCAATTTAAAATAATGGTACTAATCTTCAAGTGCTACTAAGAACTTCTGCTTCTTCTCCTCCAGTATACAAATATATATACACAAACACACACAAAAAAACCCTACCACTTTACATTTCATTAATTAAAGTATGTTACATTGCTGAACATAATAATCTGAAATGATCATGAGCTATAAACATTTTTTAATAAGTGCTTTCAAATTTTAAATTCTTAAAGACAACAATAGCTTGAAGGCATATAGCTCCAAATCATACTTTAATATTCTTTTTATAGATTGAAATTTCCAGAGTCAGAGATAGAGTGAAACAGCTAATTAGTAGCAGAGCTGGGTCTAGAAACAAGTAAATTCTTCTAGGGGAATACAGTATACTTTTAGTTAGATTATGCTAATTTTTATTAAAAATTATACCATGTAAGTTGGAATTTCAAATAGAGAAAGGGATTAGGAAGCAGTAGTCTTAGTTTTTAGTATAGTCATCCATCACTTAAAGATAGGGATATGTTCTGAGAAATGTGGTGTTAGGCGATTTTGTCATTGTACAAACATCATGGAGTGTACTTACACAAATCTAGATGGTATTTATAGCCTACCACACACCTAGACTATATGATATAGCCTACTGCTCCTACGCTCCAAACCTGTGCAGGATACTACTATACTGAATACTGTAGGCAATTGTAACACAATGGTAAGTATTAGTGCATCTAAACATAGAAAAGGTATAGTAAAAATATGGTATTATATAATCTTACTGGACCACCATAATATATGCAGTCCACCATTGACTAAAATATTATTTTGCAGCACATGACTGTAGTTTTCAAAATATTATTTAATATAATTTTTTAATATGCGGTTATTCCAAAATTGAATGTAGTCATGACTGCTGATCTTTTCCTATGGGGATAGGAATGTTCCCTGCCCTTATTAACTCAATCAAACTATTTAAACAGGGTATCTTTAGTCTTTTCATTTTAATATACTCATAAATAACTGGAATCAAGTGTGAACAAACAACAACAACAAAAAAACCCAGAAAAATACATTTTATTTTCTTCTTCTCTTGGCTAACCAGTTTCTACTCTTTATGGACCTTAAAAATATTACAGTGGAACTGTAATATTACAACTGACAGTAACGAGACTGACCTTAGAAGAGGATTTAAAATTGAAATACTGAAACTTCTGACTTCAAAACCCATGTTTATATTGCTATTAACACCATACAGCATATTGAATAAACACTAAGTGAAATGATCAGGGAGACTAGAAATAGATCAGGTTAGCAACTGCTGTAGAAATGTGTAAAATTAAAGTGCCTAAGATGGTAACATTGAGAAAGAATGACATAGCTGAGAGTAAAAACATAACTGAAATATAAAGGAACTGGAAAATAAACAGGTTAGAACCACACAGGATGGAGGAATGTTCACGGATTGATCTAGGAGAAGATCATCAATTTTGTAGGAATAGCATTAGTTCTAAGTGGGTTAAGGTGGTGGAAGGCAATATAACCCGAAATGCCTAGGCATGGAAATTGGAAAGAAGTCAGAGCTAGAAATCTGTGAGGAAGATGGGAAACCTGGTGAATGTTCTAAAGGAGTATTATGCAAAAAAAAAAAAAAAGAAAGAAAAGTGGAAAGTGGGTGGTGGACTGAAACTTAAGGAATACCCACACAGTTAGTATGAAATGGAAGTGGAATTTTGGTTTTATTTCTCATACTTTGCTTGCTGTCATTTTTTGTTTTGTTTTTTTCTGTATTGGCTCTCTGAGTAGACTATGTGCACCTTCATGATGGTAATCAAGCTGTCCATAGATTTAATACCTATACGTGCTGGGCTCAAAATACATACTCAAATCACTTTTTTTTAAAAACATTTTCATCAATTATTTTAAAACTTTTAGATTATGATGCTTTTTATACTTTTATGGCATGTTTGAAAGAATTCTCATTTGCTAAAATGTGATAACAAAATATATCAACTATATCTTATGATTTGCCTTTGCCTCAAAACATTGCTCCTAGCTTTGTTCATCTAATAACGTAGACCATATTTTTGAAAAGAATCTATATATGAAATACTTTAAATGGTTCGTAGCTTGTCTGTACTACATCTTAACAGAAGAGCAGTTGATCTAAAGCATACAATTTCACAATCAAAACTATAATATACTTAGACTTTTAATCTTTTAGTATCTTTTAATACTTTAATGTTTTCGGTATCTTACCAGAAAATGAAAAATATGTACCATTCCTTCTTTGCAGAAAGTCTACAACATTGGTTTCTAAGTTTGTAAGTAGGGTATTAATTAAAGGCCAAAGTTTATTATGTTTTTAAATAACATCAATGTTGGTACATTGGAATGAAAATTTCTGTTTTGATCCAACACTAGAGATGTCTTAGTTAAGCCAGCATACGGCTGGAATTCATTCCTTATTACTGAAAATCGGTAATTTCTAATCTCTCTTTTTCTCCCAATTTATTAGTCTCACATATGTAGCAGAAGTAGGTTGGGGGTGGTGGTGAATATAATACAAATTTATATACATTTTGTATACATTCCACCCAGGGCACTATAGAATCAGGAAAAGAGAACTAATGTTTGTATTTGAATAAACTGTATTTTTGATATTTCTCTTTTTTTCTCATTTACAGGGAGTTGATTTTCATATGGAGTAAACTACAGCTTAAATCTAATCCTTCAAAACAAGTTTTTGTAGATCAATGCTACCAGCTTTTAAGAACAGCAACTAATGTGAGAGTCATATTTCCTTTCATGAAAATCATTAAAGATGAGGTAAATAGGACATATTTATCCCTTGAATTTTAAACTAAATTTAAGTAACAGTTCACTGAAACTTGAATCTCCTATGATAAATTTTATTTGATTATAAAATTGAAGGGAAGGAGGATTTTAAGGCCACATTCTGCATATACTGCATCCTCTTCTCCCTCAACTCCAAACTCCCAATATGAACAAAGGTTATACATAAGTGAAAATAACTGAAAAAAGAGAAAAAAGGCCAATTTTTTTGTTACTTAAAATTTAATATGGGAACAGTTGCTTCTGTCAGAAGCTATCATTTCTTTTCTTATAATTAAATTTGTTACTTTTAACATCATCCTAAGTCCCATTTGTAGAATCCTTAACTAATCTGCAAATGAACTTTGTATATCTGTAGATAATACTTATTCACTATCACAAAGAAACTTAGTTCCAGTTTTAAGTCTGGTGTTTATGTGAAAAGGAACAATGAATTCTGAGGCATTTTTAAAATTTAAGAATACGTTTTTAAAGTGTTTATTTGATGTAACTGTAAAAACCCATTAA
>NW_012146078.1:3526326-3554787 GCF_000956105.1 Propithecus coquereli | reverse complement strand
ATACATGACCGTGTAGTGATCATATTTCCATGATACAAAGTTGGCAGCATTGTATTGAAGGGTTTTTTCTTTTTTAATTTCCAATTTATTTTGCTAACTGCATTCATAGCATACGTATTAAATAGTGAAATGTCAGTCAAATGCATTGTCAAAGTTAACCTCTCCCTTCAACAAAAAAGGGAAAGCAAACTATGCTACAGAACACTTAACATTTGATGTGCATTAGAATCACCCATAAAACTTTGTTTTTAAAAATAAAAATGTATGTATATTTTTTTCCCACATATGATTCTCATTTGCACCAAAAGTTGAGAGATACTGTTATAGAAAGTTTATAATGTAAGTGAGGTTTTGCCAATTATTACAGAGTTTTCTTATTTTCACATGTATGGTCAAACTAAGAAATACAAGAGAAAAATTCAAAGATGAAATAAATATTAAAATGACATTTAATAGTTTATACTCTACTAAAAACACTTTTATTTGATGGAATAGGTCATTCAGTTGCCTCAGTGCTGTGAAAAGAGGCATAGTTACAATCACGTATGTGTTCGGGAGACATTACAGATGGCACATCTGAAAAGGCTTCACAGGGGAAGATGCTTTAAGCTGGGCTTTGAATGACAGATGAAGATAGTACTAACATTTGTAGAGGATTTTGTAGTTCACAGAGCTCTTTTTCCTTATTTTATTATTTGTTTTTTACAACCGTCTGGTGACATTAATAGGGTAACAGAAATGTGGGGAAATGGGTGGGAGATGAGACTAATAGGAGAGACTAGGCAGGGGGAGTGGCTGTTGGAGATCTAAAGGGACTGGAAAACTACACTAAAAGTTGGAACTTAAGTTCATAAATATCCTGGGACCATTAAAGGATTTCTGGTAAGGAAGTAACCTATTCCTTTTTATGATCTTAAAATTTGTAACTTGAGCAGCTTCTATACATTATAGTTTTATGAGACAAGATAGAGGATGTAGACAGAACTTTGGAGAAAGAAAAGGAATCGTTTTGAGTGAATGGATTTTGAATTTGCTATATCTAGAAAATCTAGGTGGGAAAATCAAATTGTAACAGGTGTTTAGAAATAAGAAATTTGAATTCAGGAAGGATTCCAAGCTATAGATGATGGATTTATAGGGGCAAACTGAAGTCAGTGGAATAGATTTGACTCCCATTCATTCTGTAAACATTTATTCAGAGGTTGCTGTGTGCCAACTTTTATGCTAACCATAGGGAGATACAAAAAATGAGACACCATCCCTTGTAATTTAGGGATGCAAAGTTGGGGAGTGGGAGTAAGGATATATAGAGACAGTTATAAACACAGTATATAAATGCTTTTTAGACATAAGTTATTCTCAGTGGAAAGAAGAGAGAATTTTAACTGTACCTCAGGACAGAGGCCAGAATGAATGGAAAGAAAAACATTCAGAGTAGAACTGATTCTCAAAGAATGAACAAGGGATCAGCAGGAATTTACCGGCTGGATAAAGTGGGAGTAGGATGTACAAAGTTAAGGTCTGCCTGTGGAACTGTAGAATTGTAAGCAGTTCAGGAAGGTTACATAGCATGTAAGGGACTATGAAGACATGAGGCTGGCAAGGTAGTGTTCCTCCCTGTAATCTATAATACACCATATGCAGACAATATGACATATATACATACATGATTTTAAAGACATTATGGTATCTCCTCCTATTCAAACAAGGATTTAGATTATTCCAAACCACTAGAGGCATTATTTATAACTTGAACTAAGATGGATCGACAACAGATTCCCAAGTAAAAGCTGATACAGTTATCTTTGAGTCATTAGTAAAAGTTTAAAAGCTTGAGGGATATAAAGATGACTTCTAGTAGGCTTATTATTCTGACACCTTATTAGGTTTGAAAGATTATAATTGCCTTCTTTGTGTGTGCCACATTTCCCCCTTATTTGGATAAATAACTTAGTAAAACCCTGCCTCTACAAAAAAAAAAAAAAATGGAAAAATTAGCCAGGCATGGTAGTGCCCACCTGTATGCCCAGCTATTCAGGAGGCTGAGGCAAGAGGATCGCTTGAGCCCAGGAATTTGAGGTTACAGTGAGCTATGATGGCACCTCTAGCCTGAGCAATAGGGTGAGACTCTATCTCTAAATAAATAAATGGTATAAATTAAAGTTTCAATAAACAGTTTAAAAAAAAAGAATCTAGTTAGTTCTTAACATAGAAAATTAATAAACCTGTTAAAATACATATAATTTAACCCTTCTGCCAAAGAATATGAGACTGGTACCTAAAATAATAAATGGGGGTTTAGATTTGTAAGAAATCTTAATGACCATAAGTTTATGAAGCATTTTGTATAATGATGAGGGCTTGTCAAACTTGAAAATGGAAGCTAAAATCCTATATATTCCAGATTATTTTCAAGTTAAAAAAAAGAAAGGTATATATTTATAAACAATGCTGTCAAGTGAGGAGAATTGCACATTGGAATACTGTTTATTCATCTTTTGTTTCACAGTTGTATTTTAAAGAGATAGACCAGTTAGCATAATCATTTAAAAAAATATTTAGTAGTAATATTTTTCTTTTTACAGGTTGAAGAAGAAGGCTTGCAAATTTGTGTTGAAATATGTGGTTGTGCCCTACAACTAGACCTTCATGATGATCCCAAAACTAAATGTCTGATTTATAAAACAATTGCACATTTTTTGCCAAATGATTTGGAGATCCTCAGGATTTGTGCACTCTCAATATTTTTTCTTGAGCGCTCCTTAGAAGCTTATCATACTGTTGAAGAGCTTTATAAACGTCCAGATGAAGAATATAATGAAGGCACAAGTAGTGTTCAAAATCGTGTTCGTTTTGAGTTACTTCCAATTTTGAAAAAGGGATTGTTTTTTGATCCTGAATTTTGGAACTTTGTAATGATTAAGAAAAACTGTGTAGCATTACTGAGCGATAAATCAGCAGTTAGATTTCTAAATGAAAGTACACTGGAAAATTCTACAGGTAATCTAAAAAAGACAGTGGAAAAGCAAGGTTTAGATGAAGGGCTTGACTCTCTCACAGATCAGAGCACTGGAGAGACTGATCCTGATGATGTGTCTGGAGTGCAACCCAAAGGTCATATTAATACAAAGAAAAACCTTACAGCTCTTAATACTTCCAAGGTAGATCACAATGTCCCAAGACATCGGTGTATGTTATGTAACAAGGAATTTCTAGGTGGTCACATTGTAAGGCATGCCCAGGCTCATCAGAAAAAAGGCAGTTTTTCATGTGTAATATGTGGTAGAAAATTTAGAAATAAAGGACTTATGCAGAAACATTTAAAGAATCACGTTAAGAAAATACAGAGACAGCAAATTGCTGCAGCTCAACAGGATGATCAAGAAATCACTATTTTGGGAGAAATAAATTGTTCCAATTCTTCCATTTCATTTGAAAATGGAAATTCTGGTAGTAAGGATTTGGAAGTAGGGACTCTTACTGCTTCTAGTGATGGAAACAAAGAAGTCATTCCTGAGCACGTGGCTGAATTCATTGAAATTCCTATAAGTGTACCAGAAGATGTTATTGAAAACATTATTGAAAATGGCAGTCCTGATACTTCTTTAAATAATGTCTTGAAGCCTTTACCAGAATGTGAGGATGATTATGAGGAGGAAGAGGATGAAGAAGGTGATTATGAAGATGATGATTATGACCTGAATCAAGAAACTTCAGTACTTCATAGAATCAATGGAACTGTATGCCATCCAAAAGATATATATGCCACAGATCAAGAAGGAAACTTTAAGTGCCCTGCTCTTGGCTGTGTCAGGATATTTAAAAGAATTGGATTTCTAAATAAACATGCAATGACTGTACATCCAACTGATTTAAATGTGCGACAAACAGTAATGAAGTGGAGCAAAGGAAAATGCAAATTTTGTCAAAGGCAATTTGAAGATTCTCAGCATTTTATAGATCACCTTAATAGACACAGCTATCCAAATGTGTACTTTTGTTTGCATTTTAATTGCAACGAGTCATTTAAGCTGCCATTCCAGCTTGCCCAGCATACAAAAAGTCACAGGATATTTCAAGCTCAGTGTAGTTTTCCAGAATGCCATGAGCTTTTTGAAGATCTTCCTTTGCTATATGAACACGAAGCTCAGCACTATTTGAGTAAAACACCAGAATCATCTGCACAACCAAGTGAAACAATTCTTTGGGATGTTCATTCAGACTCAAATCCTAATCATCAGGAAAAAGACTCATCTAGTAATGAGAAACAAACTGTTAATCTGCCAGTTTCTACTTGCAAATCAAGGAAAGATTCTACAGAACCAAAGACATGTATACAAAGTATAGAAAAGAAAACAGACAGTTTAGTTCAGAATGGGAATGAACATTCTGATGACACTGTTTCAAATATAAGCTTGATAGACCAAAAGATGCCTGACATAGAGCCAAATTCTGAAAATAATTGTAGTAGTAGTGATTTAGTCAATGGACACAGTGAAATAGAGCAAACGCCTTTAGTTTCATCAGATCCTGCTTTGAAAAGTGATACAAGTAGAATCAGGACAGAAAATGGTTCCGTTTTACCCAATGCTGTACCACAAGAACACAATACCTTGCCAGTATCTCAGGCACCTTCCAAACCAAATCTGACAAGTGAACCTACTTCATATGGCTTAATTTTAACAAAACCGTATGTCAGACCATTGCCTCCCAGTTACCTTGATGAACGGTATCTTAGTATGCCAAAACGCAGAAAATTTCTGACTGATATAGTAGATGCCTGTTCTGATCAAGATAACATTTACAAAAAACCAGTGAAAAGATTAAGATGTGGCAAATGCCTGACCACCTACTGTAATGCAGAAGCACTTGAGGCTCACCTTGCACAAAAGAAATGTCAGACACTCTTTGGATTTGAGTCAGATGATGAAAGTAAGTCTTCTATCTTCTCAGTAGATATATCTGTAGAAATAGAAAAATGCCATAAATATAACTATCATAGATCTTTATGAGGTTAAAAAAATTGACATTTATATAGCACAGATAGTAAAGCACTACCCCATAATCCATACAACCATTATGAGGTGATATTAGTATTCCTGTTTTATAGATCAAGTGAAATTCACAAATTAATTTGCATAGGTATAGGCCTATGAATCTGTGCAAGCCAGAACTTGAACGCAGGTTTTCTATATTCTTTGATTATATTCTTTCACTGTATAAAGGCTTTTCTTCATTCTAAGTTTAATGTAATAAAAGTTCTTGAAACAAAGTAACTTTGATAAAAATGTTTTTTCATCTGCATGCGAGAATATAAATCAAATGAAGCTAAGTCTCTGTTACAAAAATAGAAGTAAAAAGAGAACCAGAAAATAATTGAAAAACAAAATGATCAAAAGAAGAGCTTGCCTTGCTGCTAATATCCTTTGAATGGCTGAGGGTATAAATTAAACAGGAATCTGACTTAAGAATTCCACTTGAACATCTATAAAATTTGAATTAACAGATGTGTTCTGTTTTACAGGTGCCTGATAAAAATGTTTCAGAAAGATCTGTCGATCAAGCAGTAGTGTGAAAAAAGCACTATAAGAAAACGCATCATCAGTTTGCTATTTCTCTGATGGCCTTAATTTTAGAGCGGTCTCGGATTACTAAAGACAAAGCACATTTTCTAGAACGAACTCACAGGGGAGATGTGCTGGCTTAGACTCCAAAAGGGTTATTATAAAACTCCCAAAGTACCAGTTTTCCAGAAAACCACATTTTTAAAAGGGTTATGATGATTAATAGCAGCATGTTCAGTTTCGCTTATGTGAGAAATATGTTCAGGCAACTAGTCAGAAAGAAAAACCAGCTATGGCCTTACACAAAGGGAAAAGTGAACACATTAATGAAAAGGGGGAGTGGTTTACAATAATAAACAACGTAAAGTATTTTATTCTACAAGTGGGCTTTGTTTTCTTGTAATGCATAATTAGATTATGTCCTCCCTTCTGGTCAAACATGGTTTAAGAAACCATTGCTCTTTGGTTTGTGATTTGATTTAGAAACTGACTCATGAAAATAAAACTTATCACCATGTTATCTATTAAAGATTGTAACTTGTTTCCAGATAATTAACTATGTCAAAGTTCAGTGAATGAGTGGCATGCCAGCATTGAAAGTGAAAAAAACAAAACAAACAGTGCTTTGCTGATAAGCTCTTGATAGAACCTTCCACCCACAACTTTTATAATATACATCAGTTATATTTAAAAGGCAACAGTGCCAATTAAATAGAAAAAGAACCATCAGTAACTGGGGAGAGATGGTAGGAATCTAAGACATTACATGCTATGTAGTTGAAGAAAAACACTGAATTGGAAATTCTTCAATGTGAATAATGGTAAAAGCACACTGGGACATTTCTGTTTATATATAATACTAGGACATTGCTTGATAATTCCATAGTAAGGTCCTTTAGACATTAATGTGAGTTATCTAAGTATAGTCCCATAAATATAACTGGCTTAAAAAATTTGTCAGCTAAGAATGAGGTTGAAAATTCATTCATTTTATTCAGAGAGGTAATTCCAAAATAAGCCATACTACTGTTTTTTATTCATGAGTGATAAATTTGGTCTGAATAGTAATTTTTACATATAAAAGGAAGTTTTTACACAAAAATTTGCACAGCAAGAACACAATAAGAGATACATTGATGCATTATTTTCCTTGGTGACTGGTAAGAAAGATTTTAAAAACGGACCTATTAATAAACCCATGTCAACCAAATATTCCAGTTATTCCAAATGAGAAGTTTTTGATCAAAGCAGATAATCTCATCAGACCCTATTATCAATATGACAATTTTAGAGCTTCTTGAATGAGGTTACTAGAAGTGGGACATTTCTTCCAGGGCAGCACCTAGATTTTATTTAACTAAAATTTCCAGGTCATGATAGAGCAAATGATCTAAAAAGTACTTCCCAATTGTATTAGTTTACTTATTTTCAGCATTCAGTACTATGCAATGATGGTCATAAGCCCATTCCAAATTTAAGTTTGTTTTTGTTCTGTTATGTAGCCTACATTAGGCTGTGGAACTTATATTTAGATAACAGATAACTGAACACAACTCATAATCAAGTTTTTAAATCCTTTCTTTAAGGTCAACTAAAAAAATTGTTTTCCATTTTTAATGATACTAAAAATGTAATGATTAAGTTTATTTCAGTGCATTCTAAAAGTGTGTCTTATAATAAAAAGTCTGTTTGGAAACTGATTTGGACAATGAAGTTTTTTGGAAATATAATTTCTGCTTTGTACATTTTCTGGAAGTTTAACATAACATTTTATATTTTTAATTTTTATTTTTTACAAGTTGTAACCATTGACATAAATCCATGCCTACAAATTGTTACATTTTCATTAGTTTGAAAAGTGCATGTGAAGATGTTTTTTAAACATATTCCACTTGTTATTTTTTTTTGTCTTCAATTTGAAGTTTATTTCTATTTTTGTGTTGCTAAGAGAAAACTTTCTGAAAGACTGAGATCAAATTGGTTTAGATATAACTAAATCAAGGAATGTTTTATAAAATTCTGTTTGGCCACACCGTTCTAACCTCTTTATTTGTATACTTCTCAAATAATGGTTGTTGAAAGAATGTATACATTATGTCTGTCTTCTAAATCATAAACCTACATCATTTTGCTTTCATAGGGTGCATAAACTTCCAACAGTTCTAATTTGGGATTCAGAAGAAAAGGAAACTTTCTTCTTATTTCTCTGATTTTTCTCCTTTTCTTTTCTTCTCTTCTACTCCTGTTGGAGGATGTGTTTATTTTACGTGGACCAAGTTTCAAATCTTTGTTTTTAAATAAAAATTTCCTTCAAAAAATTAAATATTAACTTTCTGCTATGTATCAGTAAGGTCAAGAAAATAGCAAATCTGAATATTTATTTGCTGCTCAGATACTATGGAGGAAGTAGAAAAGGGGAATTTCCGTGGACAAGGACACTGGTACTTTGGGCTTTAGCCATATTCATTTTTTTAAAACCACCAATTATATAATGCATAGATAATTTATATCATTGAACTTGTGATTCTTTTCAAATCACACTGAAGGTTCAGCCGTACTCCTTTCATGTTTGGTTTAATACTGTTGTATGGATGAAAAACCTAAAAGGGATGATAGTGTTTATTTTTTAATTTATTTGGTACTGTAAAACACCTTTTCAGAATGAATAAATGCTGCATATGCATTTTGGAATTGTTAATATGTGAAAGATATTACAGATTCAGCAAGAAAGAAAATTTGTGCTTCCTTGTTGAACATTAAATTATTTTACTTTGCATTTTATAAGAATACAAATTAAAACTGAGCCATTGAACTGCAATAAATCAACAATAGTGTCTCATTTCAAGAAATTTTTTGTACTGTACATAGATTTGTTCAATAAAACATTGTCCTTGTTGGTAATCAAGTGTTCAATTTGTATATAGTTTAGTACATGGCTTTCAAAAGGAATTATGACTTAAGGTATATATTAAATATATGTCTCATTAGAGAGGAATAGTATATTTCAGTTAACATCAGATTATTGAGTGATTTTTTTTAAACAGAACATCTAAAATTTTACACAAAATAGACATTTTTGGACATTTTAACTATGCAGGAATAAAAGTTGATAGGTTTCTGGTTACTAAAATCATTTCAAGTGTTTTCAGTGTGATATAGTACTCTCTGCAAACGTAGTAGGTATAAAAGAAATAAATACCAGAACTCTCCAAAAGCAAGACAGTAGATGGATTTATCTACACTGGTAGTTCTTCGGAGATAAAGAGCTTCTGGTGGAACTTAAAAAAATAAGACTATGAAGTCACTTTGAAATATTAGGTTATAGATGGTGATGAAAATTGCTTCCTCAAAAGTATTTCAATAGGGAAATGTTTAGGTCAATTAATAATCTTTAATCAAAAGTGATATCCATGGGTATGAGGGCTCCTACTTTTTGGTTCACTAACTAAGGAAAAAAACCCTACACTATCTGTTATAACTTGCAACTGGAAAAAGTGGGGCTGTAAGTAGAAAAAGTACCTCTTTTTGATGCAATGAAGATAGCACTGCAAATGAAAGAATAGATAGTAATGGGCTAAAGTGATTTGTGCTATTACATATTCTTTGAAACACTGTAAAGTTATTAAAACTTTATAGAGCTGAGATCTAAAATTCTCAGTCTGGTTTATGTTCATCTGATCATAGACTGAATATGTTCCATGTTGACAACAAGGAAATGAAGTATTTAGACAAAGTTATTGGGGTTTAGGTAACTTCATTTTCCTTTTCTGAAACTTGAAATCCAGGAAGCAAATATTACTAAGTAAGCTCCCAAAATAACCAAATTAAGTTGCTTTTCATAACATAAGATTCATACTTATTTCAGGAATAAACTTACTTGAAATAGACACAATAAAATATTACATGGAATAAAAATTAAAGGGATGAGAAGTTCATGCTTTGTTGATGGGTGCTGCACACCAGGGAAGAAATGGCTTCTGTGTTAAATAAATTACTGTGTACCAGCTACTTTATATATGTTACCTCTAATTCTTAAAACAATTCAAGGGTAAATATGAACACTTCTCTTTAGGTACCAAGGCTCAGAATGGTTAATTTGATTAAAATCACACGGCTAATAAATGGAGAGGTGCAACTTAAAAATCAGATGTGTTCTAAAACCATGTTTCCATCCTGCCACTCTGTTTTCCCTACCAATATAGAGCATGAGTGGATCTAATGGAGTCAGACTTGCCTGAGGATCAGTGATTTCACAGACAAAGAATGAAGTCTGGTATGAACATACCTGGTTGATGTTTCATGTTTTAGCAGTGATTCTTAAAGTATGGTTTCTGGAGCAGCAAAATCACCATCACCGGGAACTTGCTAGAAATGCTAAATTGTGGTCAGGTGGGGGACCAATCTATTGGTTAACAAATCCTCCAGGTGATTCTGATACAAGCTAAGGTTTGAAAACTACGGATATAAAGCAACAAGGTTCTTCATATTTCCCTAGAATGTAAACTATTTCTTCTTAAATTCATAGAGGCTTCTTAAAACTGTTTCCAGGACATTTAAAGAAGTCCCCGATTAACAGGTGCTTAAGTAACTACTGTTGGATGAATGGGTATTTTAGTAGTAAGATTTAATACTCCAAACTGCTCTAGATCTAGGGATTTTTTTTTTTTGGTTCAAAAAGTATTCAGCTTAAGTGAAACTCTACTAGAAAATGATTTAATGCAAATGGTGCAAAAAGGTGTGGAGATCAGTTGTACCTGAATTCCAGCATGGTAGTTTTATAGTTGAGGAGAGCTAAGTTATTAGCTACTGTATATCCCACATCCCACTGAGCTCAGACTTCCTCATGTTAAAAGGAGACAGCTGCAAGGTTATATGAATTGTCTGTGAAGGGCCCAGTGCCGAGCCCTTCCTGTTACAATTTTGCTAAATTTTTCTTCATGTTATGGCTCCTGTCCTATCTTTGGCTCTAGCCATATTTAAAACACCACCTACCCTCATCATGCTGTTTTATTCCATGCATTTTTTTACTAGTGTTCTCTTTACTCATAATTCTTCACCCATTTTCCACACCATCTCTCATTCTTTGATGTAATCCTTCTTAGGCATCACTACTTTTTCTAGAAAGTCTGATCTCTTCATTACACCTATTTCTCCATTGAAACTTATTTCTCCCAGCATTCCTCCTCTTAGTATTAATAAATTACAACTCTAGCTGTACAAACCAAAATTTTGCAATCATCCCTGACTCTTAATCAAGTCCTCCACCTTAACTCAAGCCACCATCTTCTCTAATCTTTAGTGTTGTATTAAATAATAGTCTCTTCATTGAGCTTCAAGCCTATACCCTTACCTTCCTTCAATCTGAACTTCGCAGCAGCAGCCAAAGTGATCCTGTTTAAAACTTGCCCATGCCTTCACAGCTTATTCATTTATTAACAAATACTCATTGCATACCTACTATGTGCCAGGCTCTGTAGCAGGCAATGAAAACAAAACAAAAATTCTTGCCCCATAGAGCTCACATTCTACTGGGAGGAAACATACAGTGTGTTATGAATGCTATGGAGAAAAAGTGGGTAGGAAATATATAAGCAATCACGGTGTTGGTGGTTTTAAAACAGGATAATGAGGGAAGGCCTCTCTGACAGGGTGACTTTTGAGCAGGGGCCTGAATAAAGGGAAAGAAGCCATTCAGACACGGAGGGAAGAATATACCAGGCATAGTAACAAGAGCAAAGGCTTTGAGGCATGGACCTGCATGGCACATTGAAGGAACAGATGGCAAGGAAATGAAGTCAGAAGTAAAAGATAAAATCCAAAGTCTATGTGATGGCCTACAACAGCAGTCCCCAACCTTTCTGGCACTAGGGGACCGGTTTCATGGAAGACAATTTTTCCATGCACTGGGGGCAGGGATTGTTTTGGGATGATTCAAGCGCATTACATTTTTTGTGCAAACCTCTCTGTTAATGATAATCTGTATTTGCAGCCGCTCCCCCTGCTAGCATCACTGCCTTAGCACCACCTCAGATCATCAGGCATTAGATTCTCATAAGGAGCGTGCAACCTAGATCCCTCCCATGCGCAGTCTACAGTAGGGTTCTTTTTTTTTCTTTTTTGAGACAGAGTCCCGCTCTGTTGCCCCAGGTAGTGCCATGGCATCAGCCTAGCTCACAGCAACCTCAAACTCCTGGGCTCAAGCAATCTTCCTGCCTCAGCCTCCCAAGTAGCTAGGACTGTAGGTGTGCACCACCATGCCTGCTTAATTTTTTTTTTTTTCTTTTCCTAATTTTAGTTGACTGGCTAATTTCTTCTATTTTTAGTAGAGACAGGGTCTTGCTCTTGCTGAGGCTGGTCTCAAACTCTCGACCTCAAGCAATCCTCTCACCTTGGCTTCCCAGAGTGCTAGGATTACGGGCCTGAGCCACCATGCCCAACCTACAGTAGGCACATGTGGCTGATGGTTACTGTATTGGACAGCACAAATAACATTTTCATCATCTCAGAAAGTACTTTGACAGGTTGTTCTATGTTAGTGGTACTCAATACTCAACTGGGGGTGATTTTGCCCTCCATGGGACATTTGG
The DNA here is from genome assembly GCF_000956105.1 of Propithecus coquereli. NCBI lineage: Eukaryota > Metazoa > Chordata > Mammalia > Primates > Indriidae > Propithecus > Propithecus coquereli. Next base: position 3,542,636 of record NW_012146078.1, on the reverse strand, counting down.
CAATGTCTGGTGGTATTTTTGTTTGCCACAACTGAGGGGAGCATGTGCTACTGGCTCCCAGAGGCTAGGGATATTGTTAAATAGTCTACAATGCACAGGATGACCCCCACAACAAAAAATCATCCTGCCCAAAATGTCAACAGTGCCATGACTGAGAAAGCAGATTTGAATCAGTCTTGACTGCAACTCTAACCACACTGGTCATAAACTCCTCAAGCTGCTCTAGTATCCTGGCCTCCTTCCTCAAAACCTCTATTGTTGCTTCTTCCTGTGGCTCGCTCACTTTCTTCTGAGCTTTTTTTCAAAGTTATTTATTTAGAGAAGCCTTTCCTTTCAACCTGTATAGAAGAGTGACATCCTCTCCATCCCCCTCTTCTTGATTGATTTTTCTCCATAGCAGTTCTTGGCAGAGCAAATAATAATAGTTTCTTATACGTTTATTGTCTGTTTACTCTCACTAGAATGCAAGCCCCAAGGAACTTGCATTTGTCCCCAGTACACAGAACAGTAACTGGCAAGTAGTTTAGGTGCTCAATAAATACATTTTTTAAAAACGAAGTAATGACTGAATGGAAGACAAGGTTGGGCATACCTTCCATGTAGTCCCACACCAGCACATATGAGCACTTATCTTGTCACCTCTTTACTTGCAACATTCCCAAAAGCTCCCTGAAGGAAAGTTGAGCACTCATTAATACTTAATGAAAAATGAAGACTTGGTATCTGTTGAGCAAATGATACCCCAAATAACATCCACTGGCAAATTAATTTAACCATATTTTTGAATGCCTTGTTTTAAAGACTATATTTACAGAATATTTTATGGAGGATATTTATGAGATTTTAAAAATGTTAAATTTGGGCCGGGCGCAGTGGCTCACACCTGTAATCCTAGCTCTCTGGGAGGCCGAGGCGGGCGGATTGTTTGAGCTCAGAAGTTCAAGACCAGCCCGAGCAAGAGCAAGACCCCGTCTCTACTAAATATAGAAAGAAATTAATCGGACAATTAAAAATATATAGAAAAAATTAGCCGGGCATGGTGGTGCATGCCTGTAGTCCCAGCTACTTGGGAGGCTGAGGAGGGGGATCACTTGAGCCCAGGAGTTTGAGGTTGCTGTGAGGTAGGCTGATGCCATGGCACTCTAGCCCGGGCAACACAGTGAGACTCTGTCTCAAAAAAAAAAAAAAAAAAAAAAAAGTTAAATTTGCTCACGGGGATCTGCAGATGTGTACATTTCAGCTACTAAATGGCAATATCTTAAATATTAACTAATCCAAAATATTAACTAAAAATAGGAGACAGAGGCAATGACAACGTGTTTAAGTCTGATTCCTCAGTCCAGCAGGGCATGGCTATTTTTTCTATTATAAATGTGATTTGGTCTCATACGAATAGTAATAATAGCAGCTAATATATATTGAGCTCTTACTAGGAGCCAGGCCCTGTTCTTCAACCCGCCCCTACAATCCACTGAGGTAGGTATCTTTACTAGATCCATTTCCAGATAGACCTAAGGGACAAAAAGGCTAAGGAGCTTGCTCACAGTCACAGTTAGTAAATGTTGGAGTAAAAGCCTGGCAATCTGGCTTCCAGAACCCCCAACCTTAAACTGCATGCGATACCGCCTCTCCCAAAGCCAATCTGGCGACAAGGGGAATGCAGGCAACATAGGATCCTAGCGTGTGTGAGAGGAAAGTCCCCGGAAGGCGGGCAGGCGTGGGACAGGATAGGTGGTTATCTTTGTTTTGATTTTTAATTTTTTATAGCACAATGTTAAAAAAAATCAAGTTATTTTAATTTACGTATTCAAAAAATATCAAACTACCGGCTCACCCAACTCAGACGAGGCCGCAGAGGAAATTCAAGAGCTCCCGGGGGCCGGGCCGGCGGGCGGGGAGGAGCCGCCTCCATTGGCCGGCCCCGCGGCATCACGGGAGCTGGCATTGAGCCCGGGACGCCTTCCGCTTTTCACGCACCTGCGCAACCTTCTAGGGAGCTCTTTTCGAGGAGGGACTTCTGAGCAGTTCACGGGTTCTCTTACTGTAACCAGCTCCCCTGTGGAAAGTCGATGTTCTCCAAGTAAACACACCGCATCTTACTAGAGGGGACATCCCGGAACCACAAGTCGGAGCACCGCGTTTCCTGATCGACCTCCTTGGCGATCACTTCCGCCCAGGGGTTGGAATACTCGAGGCCCTTCTACGGAGAACAACAAGAAAGGCACTTCCGGTGTCTGTTGCCAAGGCGCGGGCCCGGTGGGCCGTAGGGGCGACATTATTGGCATCGTCCTCCCCCCCCTTCCCGGGGGTCGAAATGTCGGGACTCAGCTCCCCAGAGATGGAGGGCTGTCGTAATCTGCTCGGCCTACTGGAAAACGACGAGATCATGGCCCTGTGCGACACCGTCACCAACCGCCTGGTGCACCCTGAGGACCGCCAAGGTAAGGGGAAACCCTTCAACTGGGGGACAGCCGAGTCCAGGTTGCGGGAGCGTGGGAGTGGCGAGGGTTCGAGGCCTAGCTCCGGGTTCGTCCCCGACCGCGCTTGAGCAGAATCCTCATACTCGGGAATCTTGGCCGCCGCCGTTGCTCCTTTGCTCCGGAACCAGGACGCAGAATTGGGCGGCCCGGCCCGAGAGGGTGGGGGTGGCGCTGACAATTGCATAGTTTTCAGGTTTTATACATTGAATGTTAATGGCAAGCGATTGTTGTTGGAGGATTCGGAGTGTGTCATTTTGTTGTTGTTTTTAAGTTTCCGGGGAGCCAGAATGTTTTCCATTTCCCCTGTCAACTGAAGAGTGTCAGCTGCTGCTCTGGTTTTTTTCTTCAAGCTTGCGGGGAGGAGGATATCATAAATACTTTATATCAGTCTCGTTGGTAAAAACAACTACTGTAATAACAAAGCAGATAGTTTGAATCCATGTCTTTTTGTAGCCAGAATTTTTCTAAGATAATTTTGTGTGCTAGAAATAAATTACTTTTATAGTCAAACAAATATTCTGGTAGATTTCAAGAGCTATTAGTATTAAGCCTGATTGTGACTAGTACATATAAAAATGTAAAGCGTTTGTTTCATTTTGTGTATCACGTAGCTAGTTTTATTTTAAATTTGCTGAATTTTACTTTAAAATGTGAACATTCGATTCCCATATTAGCAGATGATTTAAGTATCTTCAAAAGATTCTGCCTTTTAAAACTGTATTTCTGCTTTTAACTTGGATTTACATTTTTGCCATTGAAGAAAATCAGTCATTTGTAACTTTGAATCATGAACATTAAAAGAAAATTCGTAAGAACTTAGACTGAAAATAGTTTTATACTTGTGTAGTTCTTAAGCATTTATGTATTTAACATGGCAGTCACCTTCTTAGAATTATGGTGAGTGTGAATCTAAAATTATTATAGATAAAATGCTGGATTTCATTGATAGTGGATCTAAAAGAAAATGAGAGTAAAAAAATAAAAATTTTCCAGTACATAAAACGTTTAAATGATTTGAAGCTCGTTGCTCAGGAAAAAAAAAATAACCGATAGGCATATGAAAAATATTCAGTCTCTTTAAAAAACAATGAAATGAAAACCAAAAATGAGAGTTGTCTTTTCTATGTACCAGACTGGCAAAAAATTAAAAATACAAACTTTAAGTGCTGGTGACCAGGTGAAACAACTCTTTGACAACTCAATGAAGGAATGTAAGGTAGAACTACCACTTTGGAAAACAAGTTTGACATTATTTCCTAAAATGGAAGATTAGACACATACTCTAGATCAGAACTTCTCAACCCTGAATGTGCTTTTGAATCTCTTGGAGATCTCGTTACAATGCAGATTCTGGTTTATTAGTTTTGGGGTAGATCCAGAAATTCTGCATTTCTAACAAGCTCCCAGGTGAGGCTTATGTTGCTTGCTTCTTTGCACTTGGAATATAATTAATTATGATACAGTAATGAAAATGAATTAACTAGAGTTGCATATATCCACATAGATAAGTCTCAAAAACAGTAAATGAAAGGCTGATTACAGAAGACTGAATACTGTATATTGATGGATTAGATTGATAGAACATTTAAAATACACCAAACTAAATATATTGTTTAGGGATACATATTTATGCTATGCTACTATAAAGAAAAGCAAGGGAATCCTAAAGCAAAATTTAGGATATTAGCTACCCTGTGAAGTGGATGAAAAGCTAGAGGAGGAATAGCATTAGGGAGGGGTGAAATAAGGATCTCAAGAGTACGGACTAGAAATTTCTTATGTCTCAAGCTAGGAGGTCGCTATATAGGAGTTCATTTTATTGCTGTTGTATATACATTATACAAGTCAAAAATATTCTTTGGTTTGTGTTAAAATTTTCAAAAATTAAAAAAATACAAGTCCTTGTTCTGCCACTTTCTAGAAATATGATTATTGATACCTCATGTATCCTAGACTTTTATCTGTAGTATGAGATTGGGTTAAAATTCCTTGACATCCAAAATATTGTCATTTTACTTATTTTTGGAAGTCATACATGTATATAGGTCTGTTGGCTTTATTAGGAACAATTATTTTTCTGGCACGAATTTTTTCTTAAAACAATTCTTTAAGAGAAAATGCTAGAATTTCACTGTTGCTATGGGAAGTGAAAGGAAGGGAGAATTTTAGGTAAAAGAAGTTTAAAACATAAAGAAATTATTTTAAAAAATAACCTGACAACAACCCCTTTCCTCTTTAAAAAATGACAGCCATCTCATGTAAAAAGCAATAATGTTGTTATAAGAGTTTATAAATGTTATTCGGTAGAGTTTCTCCTGACTCTGGACAAATTTATAGGTGGCTCATGATTATCTGTTAATCTTTGCGATTTCCTTCTAGATGCCATTCATGCAATATTAGTGTACAGTCAAAGCGTAGAAGAACTTCTGAGGCGTAAAAAAGTCCACCGAGAAGTCATATTTAAGTACTTGGCAACACAGGGGGTTGTTATACCTCCAGCTACTGAAAAACACAATCTTATTCAGCATGCAAAAGATTACTGGCAAAAAAAGTCACAACTGAAATTGAAAGAAACACCAGAGCCAGTAACAAAGACAGAGGACATCCGACTCTTTCAACAGGTGAAGTAGATCTTATATTTTAAACCTTTTTTTTTAAAAAAAGAGATGGGGACTCTGTCACCCTGGCTGGAGTGCAGTGGTGTAATCCTAGGTCACTGCAGCCTGGAACTCCTGTACTCAAGCCATTCTCCTGCCTCGTGTGCACCACTACTATATCCTAGGCTTTGCCTGGTCTGAAACTCTATAAATAATCCTAGATCTGGGGGAACATGGTTAATAATATTCTATTTATATTTTATAATTTTAACTTTACTTCATATCCTTTGCATCCTAAGGGAAGAAAGACCAATGAAGCAACTAAAAAATATTTCTGACATTTAGTGATGCTTATATAATCTATTGATTAGTAAGGGAAAAAGTATTTGTCAATATCAATAATACTGATATTGATTTTCAATATCAAGTGAGTACCATTGGATTTTTAGAGTGTAAATTTCAAGGTTAATTTTAATTTGGATTCTAGTTCTCTGTAATTTTTTCCACTTTAAAAAAATTCTATTGTAAATCCTTTCTCATTTGTAAGACTTTTTTGAATTAAATTGCAAAAATTCCATGAAAGGAACGTAAGTATTTTTCCCATTTGATTTTTTTTTTTTTAACTAGAAAAAATCTTGTAGTAATTTCTCCAGCTGACATTGGCTATTTCTGTTTCTTTGTATATCCACTGTACATTTTAGATATCAAATGAATATTTAAATGTTTGAATGAATCTCTAGGTAATTTGCAGATTTTTAAACTACATACTATACTCTTTGAATTAATGAGCTTTTATAGTGAGAAAGCTTTGCTTTCACGTTAGTTAAGGATCTTCTAAGGGCTTTGTTAACATAGTGAAAAGAGCATTGACTTTTACACCTGTAAAAACAATGCCACAATCAAAAGAGAGTGCTTATATAAATCATCATTGACTGTTCATGCTGATATTTTAAGAGACTTTGTTAAGCCTTACTTTCTTAGCTGAATTTTCATCTAAGCTGGAAAACTCTTAAAATGATTTTTCTCCTTTTTGAAAAAAGATTTAACTGTGAATCATAGGTTCCGTGAGTTCACATGTGGTTCAATTCCCTGTGCTGTAACCAGCAGTATATTCAAACTTAGCTCTGAAACAGGCTAGATAGAAAAAGATATGAGAGACAAACCTTAGTTTTATTTTATATTTATTGTATTTATTTTAATCATCAGGCAAAAGAAGATAAAAAAGCTGAAAAAGTTGATTATCGTCGCCTAGGAGAAGAATTCTGTCACTGGTTCTTTGGACTTCTTAATTCTCAGAATCCTTTTCTGGGACCACCTCAAGATGAATGGGGGCCACAGCATTTCTGGCATGACGTCAAGCTTAGGTTTTATTACAACACCTCAGAACAAAATGTGATAGACTACCATGGAGCAGAAATCGTGAGCCTTCGTTTGCTATCATTAGTAAAAGAAGAATTTCTTTTTCTCAGCCCCAACCTTGATTCCCGTGGACTGAAATGTGCTTCTTCTCCCCATGGGCTGGTTATGGTTGGAGTTGCTGGGACTGTCCACCGAGGGAACACTTGTTTGGGTATTTTTGAACAAATTTTTGGACTCATCCGTTGCCCTTTTGTGGAGAATACTTGGAAAATCAAATTTATCAACCTGAGAATTGTTGGAGAGAATTCCCTTGCTCCTGGAACATTACTGAAACCAGCTATTACATTTGAACAAAGTGATTTAGAGGCCTTTTATAATGTAATCACTTTATGTGGCACCAATGAAGTACGACTTAATGTAAAGCAGGCATTGGATAGTGGAACTGGAGACCAAGCTTTATGTGGTGGAAATGAGGCATTGCTGAACAAAAGAGAAGTGAGTTTGCCTAAGTCTTTAAAACCTTGAGGACTATATGTCAACCTAAAAAAAAACCTTCTATACAGAAACTCTTCCAAATACTACATCAGTAGTGTCTAAGACTTAGACATCACTTAGACTCTAAGTGATTTCAGATATGAGGATTGACATATTTTAGTTGAAATACCTTTCTGGACTACAGACTGATACATTATGTGAAAATTTACCTTTCTCTACCTGAGTTGCAGCAAATGTTCTGAGAGCATAATGCAGTTCATCAAATAAATCCCACTTTAGATGTTATAGGTAACCATGTGCCTTAGAAACCCGGTAATATGTTTATTTTACTTAGTGAATATTCTGCTAATATCTGTACTGGTCACGTGGAAAAGGACTAATAGTGTTCAAGGCTTCCCCTCTTTAAGTTTTTCATTTACTTAAATCTGGATAATTGGATATTTTACAAACGCATCTCACTACAGCATTATTTTTAAAACAAATATTTTAGAGGTGTTTAAGTTCAGAAAATTTTAATGACATTCTTAGTGAAAAGTCCAATAATTTAGCAGATAAAAAAAATTACTGCCTCTTGAAATATTTGAAGAACATTTTTTAAAGCTATCTGCTGTAGTCCAAGATAAGTATCTTTTATAATCTACAGCATTTTCCAAACTGTTTTAGGCAATAATAAATGCTGTTCTCAAAACAGACCTTATTCTTACCTAGGCTTCAGCTAATAGACTTAAAGAGCATTTATTGTAATACCATATGAAGGAAATATACTGTTGAAATTTTAAAGGCATGCCCAGCTCCTAACTTTTAAATGAATTACTGTTCTTCCTCTTGATCGATCTTGACAAAGGTGTCCAAAAAAAATCCACAAGTTTAATGACGTAGGTATACATGTATACGTATGTATATATATGCCCCCACATCATAACTTTTTTCACCTCTAATTTGTGTCACTAAGTTTGAGTTACAAGGTTGAGTTGCCAGATTATTTACATAGTTGCCTTAAAGTTTAAATTCCTCATTACCTGGCAATTATTTGCTGATCCTGGATTTAGTTAGTAATTTTAATTTATAAAAGTACAATTTGGGGAAAAATTTAACTGGAAAATGTGATGATGTGTTTGTTGTATGTGTTAACTTTTTACATTTAAGTCTGCTCGTAATCATCTAGGGGAGACTGATATGCATTTTGGAAGCAGGAGGAAAAAACTCATCTTTGTTTTTTTAATGCCATGCTTCTTATGAGGAGTACAAGTTGATATGTCCTAAAATAAGAACTTAATAAAGGAGGGAAATCCCTTTTGTCTGCTGTAAGAATAGTGTATTGTTTAGATTTAATTTACAGTTGTATTACTCTTAGATGAAGTTTTAGACATTTAACCAAAATACAGCAAATTTTACTACTCTTAGTTACACTATCAGTGTAATATAATTAGGTATAAAGAAAATGGGCAGTTTCTAAAATAATTACCTCTTATAGTTTTATAAGGTACACAATCAGGTTACAAGTCCATCTTTACGCAACCTATAGCTCTGCTTGGGTTTTGAAAGCCAAGGTTTTTTTTTTTCCTTAAACTTGAAATAGCATTAAAAAAATGTAATAGATAATATACTAAGTAAAAGATAAAATTCAAAAGCATTCCTATCGTTTTCTTTGTGCTGTTGATGTCAAGTACTGCAGAACTACTATAGATGCCCAGAATGAGCAGGGATTGCCTCTAGATATCTTCAGTATTGGGTTTTTGAATTTGTATAAAGCTCAAATGAAGCTGCAATTTCTGCATATAGTTTCAATTAACCCTAAAGATTTGAAATCCTCTTGGTAGACTAAGCTTATTTCATGTGCATTTCTACATCTGGGCACGCTGTAGAGCCTAATGTTGGAATGAATGGGTGAATGAATGAGCAAAAAGAAGTTTACATACTATAAAAGAAGCTTTTCTACATCTAGATTTTATCTTTGGTTTTTCTCATCCGGGGTGGTTTTTTGGTCACGTAGTCTGAATTTCATACCTGAATACACAGAAACTTTTAGATCCCCAAAATAATTCAGATTGGGGAGGAGAACTATACTGACCTTAAAAACCCAGGGTCAGTGGAATATACCTGAGGGCTCTAGAAAATATTAGAGGGGAAATGTATGAAGAAACAATTATTTGGAGGAAGAAGACCTGGAGAAGTTGAAATCTGTTCATGAAGCTTGATTAGCGTTTTGAGAACAACCAAAGTTTAGTGCAAGGATTGAACTCTACTTTTATTACCAACCCAGTAGTCTGTTTATGTCAGGGAATGGCAGAGGAACAACCCAGCTTTAGGTTTCTATTGTCTCTCTTTTGCTTTTTTATACCCAACTGGTATTTGGAAAATCTGGAGTCAAGTAGTAAAGACAAATACAACACTCTATCCATAATTCATACTAATTGGGTGGTCAAACTAGGAGATCATCTGGAATTTTATTTGCTGTAGGCTAATTTGCCATAGCCTAATAACAGGGCATACATATTAAGTATCCTTTTTTGTTAAAATAAATCTTAAAGTAATAGTTACATTAGGATATTTTATTAGTATCTAGAATGCCAAATAACATATTACCTGTGTCTTATTAACTGAAAAACCAACTATAGGAAAACTTCTAATTTATTAAAGCAACTTGCAAATGGCAAACAAGATAACAGGTCAGGAAGTGTTCCTGGGTTTTCAGAAAGGTAACATTTTTGTGCTAAAGGAAGGCTACTTACCTAGTACCAGTAAGAAATTGTAATATCGCCAGAACAGAATTTAAGGAACAGTGGGGGGCGAGGTTGTTTTGTTTTTTAAACATTATCAGAAACATCATGTTTTAATAAATGTTTTAACTCTCACAGCTAAGTAGATAACAAAAATGAATGAAAACTACACTGGAACGTTTTTCTTAGGATTTCTGTTTTCACAAATTTAGATGCCCTTTTCTTCACTGCTTCTTGAATTGTGGAAGGTGGTTGTCAACCTTTTGAAAAATAAGATAAGAGCTATGTTCTTTCTCCCCAGAAAATATATGTTTACATATATTACAATTTTTGCATATTTCAGTGAGTTCATGGGCCTCCCTAAAGCACATCTATGAGTCCTATAGACAAACTCCATGTTAAAAAACCCTGCCATAATAGTTAAATTTCCCTGAGACTACTCTTCTACTGTATTAAAAAATAAAATTATTTTTATAAAATGTGGCATTGCATCCCTAAGCTAGAGTAAAACTTACGAATTTAAGCTAGACTAAATCTTATGAATGAAAGGACTTCTAGGAAATCTGTGATGGTTGTTACTTGTGAATTTTGTTTTTCAAAAGATGTTAGATATAAAGACAAAATGTACTGTACCAAAATCTGTCAATTGGAACGTAAAAATACTCAGAATTTTATTTTGACAAGATAAATTTAATGGAGAATAATGAACATGCATTGGAGAATGTGGTAAAAATGTGAAAAAAAATTTTAAAATAATCTCAAAACCTTTACAAAAACCTTGTCCTAAGAAGATGTTATTTATTAACTGTATATTGCTAATTCTGGTGAAATGTTAAAAATATGAACATTTCTTCTGCAGGAGTTTATGTATATGATCTTTTTATCTTATAACACTCCCATGTCTTCTCCACCTTCTAAAATCCTATTTATAACCTTTGTTATCTACCCAGTTTTGATGTAGATAACACAGCTGGGCAGTGTTAGGAAACAAGACTTTCTGCATCTAGGTTGTCTTCAAGTTTATTTGGCATATATTTATTGAGCTTCTACTATTTGTAAGTCACTGAATCAAGTGCAAGATAAAATAATGCATCAATAGGTTATTTACCTAAACTTTTGTTAAATTCAAATCTCAATCTCTGGGTTTAGATATTCTTAAGGGGAAAACATCTTTAGGCTCTTTGTAAAAGGATTCAGATAGATGCTTTTATATGATCAGAAAAAAATGTCTTTGAAATTTTAAATAGTCATATGGCTCCATATAGATTTTATCAATACAAAATAAAGGATATTTTGACAGGCCACTTTATTTAGAATTGGAAGGAAAGATATCCAAACTTTGTCAGAATGTGCTAAATGCTTTCAGCTATATTTTTTCTAGTCTGAATCTTCCCAGTAGTCTTTCTGTAAAGGGTTAATATTGAATTGAATATGATGTTTACTATGACATACAAAACCAGACTCCAGAACTTCTTGGGTTAATCATTGAAATCACTGGCCTAGAATTTGGTACCTCCTAAGTTCTATTCGCAGTACTTTTAATTCTCCTATTTTTTATTTGTTTTTAGAGAGGAAGTCTCCTGTCACCCAGCCTACCGCATGGGGCTTGTTATTTTGAGTGAATCATTTAGTGAGGCTCTTTGGTTAGCAGTTTTTTCTTGGTTAGTAGTTTTCATCTTCAGCTTGTAGACACCCTAAATCTCAAGTGTGAAATTAATTACATTTGAATTAATTTAAGGATTGAAGGGAAAAATCACCCATTGCCAATTACGTTACTTGGCTGATACAATGTTTTCTGAACAAAAAATAACTGCTTAAAGCCTTTTTCTTGAAACATTGAGTTTATAAGTTTGCATTAATCTTTTCCATCTCTCATCTTTTACTGTACTAATTGTTAGTATTACACTTAATTGTTCTCAATTGTTACATGTAACTTACTTTTGCTTCCCTAAATTGTAAATCTCTAGAATTGGTGATTCTTACTTGGGGGTTCTTCTTTTTCCCAATGCCCTGCACAGGATAAAATTAGCTAAATTTGGGCTGTTTATTATATGCCAGTTGCTTTTCTATATTTGTTGCATGTACTAACTCCTTTGATCCTGCAGACAGCTAAATGAAGTAGATACCATTATCTCTCTTTCACCTGAAAACAGATTTGAGTAACTTTCCAAGCTGTCAGTGCTGATGGTAGAGCCTAGATTTAGACCCAGACATTCAAACTCAAGAGCCATGTGATAACTAACTACATTATATTTATTGCCTCATATATCGTAGGTTTTTTTTTTTTTTATTCCAGGGTATTGTGAGGGTACAAACATTATGGTTACACTTTATGTCTTTGCCTCACCCAAGTGCAGGTTAAAGGCATGCCCTTCCCCCCCTACAGTGTTCCCCGTGTCCAATCCACAACTATAGTAGGTTTTTGATGAATACTTTTTTACTGATTATCTTCAATAAGAAGGTTGTCATTTGCTGGCATTTATTGCCAAAGCAAAGATGCTGTTAATCTGTATTGTTTATCTAACTTCAGACTAGGAGTATTAATTCATACTTGCAATTATATCTCTTGAGTTGGTCATTTAGTGATTTAAAACATCTTGGAGAAAAGATATAAAATGTTTACGTAAAACAATATTACTAATGAAAAAATAAAGGAATGGGGTAACATAAAAATACATGTAACAATTTATATCAAATTTCTTGAACTCATCATCTCAACACAATCTCTAGTCTTCCGTTTCTGTTTATGGCACCATTGTGCTTTTAGTGTTAGATACAGTCTTTGTTCCGTATGTTCAATTTCTTGCACATCCAGATATAGCATATCTGTAGTATTGTTTTCTGTTTCAGCTGCTGCTGTAATTGGCCCTCTTTACTTAAACCTTGACTAATTTTAGTAACTTTATTTCTGTTTTAATATTTCTTACATGTTTCTGACATTAAAATTTCCTTAAAGTACAGCATTCATCATAACTTTCATGTTCAGAACTTTCAGTAGTGTTGCATTGCCTCCAAAATAAAGTCCAGATTTTGTACTGTGATTTCCATCACCCCCTACATTTGACCCCACTCATTTTCATACATTGGTACAGACAACGTCTAGTACCAATTAGTCTTTTTATTTATCCTGTGCTTTCTTAGTCCTCTGCTTTTATACCCCAGTGTCCGTTGAGTGTAAAATGTTTTTATTCTTTGTCACAGGCAGTCAATGTAGGAAGAAAAGGACTATGATTCAAATAGTTTAATAATGAAATTTCTTCCGTAAGTCAAGCATTTTTTCCTCTCTAGGGATTTTGTAAACATCATCTGTCTAGAATAATCTTTCTCAAGCTTTTTACATGGCTGCTTCATTTTTATCTTTGAGGCCACTTCACTTTCTTGGCTTAAATGTTTTCTCTTTAAGTTAAACCCTCTTAGTATTTATCAGAGCATCTTGTTTGTTTTGGTCTTAGCACTTCAGATATTATTTGTTAATTTACTAATTATTTATCTCCCCCACTAAATTTTAAGCCAAGAGCGGGGACTGTAACTGTTTTACTTACATTGTATTTTTATTGCTTCGCACAGAGACTACATATTCAATAGGTATTTATTAAAGATAGAAATAAGGAAGTGAATGCTACTTTTTATTCCTAGACCTTTGCCTATCTGTTAAAGACAGTGCCTAGCATATTATATATATTAGGTGCTCAGTAAATATGTGTTTAATGAATAAAGCCAAACTTACCTTCCAGAATGACAATATATGACCTCTAATACAATCAGTAACGCTCAGGTAGGTAGAATTATCTAGGTCTTATTATGCTTTTGTAAAAGATGAAGAAACTGAGACCCCAAAAATTCAGTAACAAACTGAAGTTAACATAGTTTTATTGTTGTGGAGATCTTATCTCTGGCCTTTTTTTTTTAAAAAAAAACTACAAAGCCTATGTGTTTTTCTTGCACTTTGTTTCCAACCTGACTACTGCTACTACCTTATTTTGAAAGGCAGCTGTGCTCACTACTATACAACCAACACCTTCAGACCTTATTTTGAATGAATTTAAATTCTAATCCTCAGTTTCTTCACATGTAAAAATGAACCAGCTCTAGACTAGGCAATTTGGTTTTTGTTTTGTTTTTAATAGAGACAGGATCTCACTATATTGCCAAGGCTGGTCTCCAAGTCCTGGGCTGAATGGATCCTCCCACCTCAGCCTCCCAAATTGCTGAGATTACAGGCATGAGCCACCACACCCAGCTTAGATAAGTTCATTTCTAAAATCAGCTGTGATTTTAAAGTCACATGGTGTTATGATTGAATGCCTTCTTAGCAATTAAAGAATATTACTTTTAAAGGAATTTATAGTTCATTGTTGGTTAAATTAATTTTCTATTATTTTGCTTTGTCATAAGTAATGCTCATTCAAAAATATTTTTCATTAATTTTTTCAACCAAATATACATGTATACATTTTACATGTACATGTGGGTAGTATGTGTATTTCTCTCTACAGAAGCAAACGACAAAATGATGAAAATATTCTACATCATATAGAGAAATAGATACGAGAAATAGAACAAAAAAGGGAAAAAAGTATGAAGTCTTTAAAATATTTTTCTATTTTCTAATCCCTAGAAATCCTGAAGTTGTTTGAAACTGCTATTCTGTAAAACTTTTTTGCCTTGTTACATATGTTCAAAATATATTTCTATGTTTTAGTCACAAGTACAAAATGGTTTGACAGCGAAATATAAAGACTGCCAGTAATCCCTTGTAAAAATGAGTATGTTAATAAAATAATCAATTACAGATGATTCCTTCAAAGAGAATGAATAATAGGAGTGGCTAAATATTTAAGGGTGCTGCTGGAAACAAATGAAGAATTCAAGATAGATTTTTTCTGTAGGAAGCGTGGCCCTAAGTGGGTGCTGCTCATAAAGTCATTAAGTTATTCCAGGAAGTTGAATGGAAACGTTTATTTAGCAAAAACAGAAGATTTTGCTGTAACGACAGCACTGATTGTAGTAGCTCAGATTTATGACAGAGCCTGGAATACAGAAACAAGATAACAGAAAATTTAAGCATGTCAAGAATTTTAATATGGGAATTGTCAGAACCATCATAAAATCACTGGACATCAACAGACTCCTAGGAATTAAGAGAAATTGCAGAATAAGCCATAATTTTAATTTTACTAGCAACTTTATGCTAGAGCAAGAGTTTAAGATTGATGAAACAGTTGATTTTAAAAAATGCGTCAGTGTTTTCTCTTAAGCATTCTTCAATTTGGCAAAAATGTGTTGAGCGCTTAGTATGTCAGGCATTGTAACAGAAGGCATTTGTACCTGAAGTAGCTTATTCTAGTTTCTTATGCTATTCTCACTTTAACCTGTATAAAGTAATTTTTACTGTTCAATAAAGTTTATTTTATTAGAAAATGCTTCTCTGGGATGCCTTATTGATGTCTTTGTTACTACTTTAACCATTTTCATCTTTCATTTTCATCTAACATTTTCTGAAATGTGGCTAAAGTCCTAACCTTTCGACTAGAGCAATACTGCTGAAAGAATGGTGATCCTTGATAGTCTCAAGTAGTTTGGCAGCTTCAAAGAGAAAAAAAATGCACTGAGATTTTTTCCCCCACATACTTCACATATATTTTGCAAATTTTAAATGTGAGATATTTTCATAAGAATCCCATTAAGTTTTTAACAGTGTTACAGTAGGTGCATATGTGTGCAATGAGGACTGTGTTGGTCAGTTTAACCTCAGACAGCATGAAGTCAACAGGATGTTCATCTTTACTAATGTTCTTTGTGGGTAATTTTAATGCTCATTAAATTTGCGTTTCATGGTTGATAGTCTTATATCTCCAATGCAAAAAATTGGCTTATTGAAAAATGATGAAAATGTTAACAAATACTATCACACATAAAAATACCAAATGTAAGTAATGGAAAAAACTTCATTGTGAATATAGAATTAGAATATGTATGTGCTGTACAAGAGATTCTGTGATTTTTTTCAAACATCAGCTAAAATGGATAAGGAAGGATAATGATAACTATGAACTTTTTTTTTGGCCTGTACTTCATTTGCCACTGGTCAATAGCGTGTTATCTGTCAAATATTTACATGTCACCATCAAAATTGTCATCATTTTTGAAGTACATTGATTTCTCTGGTAAATGATTTTAGTTAGGTAATACTTAGTGAAGAAGTGTAAAATAATACATCCCAGTTTAAAATTTGTTAGGCAATATTATATAGTCCAAATTTATAGCAGGTGAGGCCAAAATTATAGAGGCATCTTCCGGAGTTGTAGTCCTTAAACCAATACAGTATAAGAGATCATTGCTGAGAAGCTTGTAAAAACAGTCTCAACATTAATAACAAATATAATCAGAAAGAGAACAATAGCTATTGGAAAAGTTCTGTTGCATAATTCAGTTACAATGTGGAAGAACAATCCTTTTCATGTGCATTTTAGAAGATACTTCATTATTCAGACAAAAACGCTGATGTGCAATGTATGAATCATTATTTGCCATGTGTGAGTTACACATGCTGTGGCGTCCTAGCTCACAGCAACCTCAAATTCCTGGGCTCAAGCGATCCTCCTGCCTCAGCCTCCCGAGTAGCTGGGACTACAGGCATGCGCCACCATGCCCGGCTA